>NW_027526445.1:131667779-131896936 GCF_048455015.1 Haemaphysalis longicornis
CGGCAAAGTGTCCGGATACGGTAGGCGTAACTGCTGAGCCTTCGTGTGATGGGACGTAACCTGAAGTTGCCGTATGCCTCCAGCGTCGTCAGTTGATCAGCGTGCTTACTCCGGCTCACGTGGGGTCAGGCGAGGCGGAAAAATTATGTTGGGAAGCTGGGTGTGTTGTTAAGGCTATGTTCAGACTACAGACGCAAAAGCCATATCGTGATCTATGGGCGTGATCTATTTGACTCGGGCGAAACCTCAGCAGTCGTTCAGGCTTTACGGAACCAGGGTGTAGACGACGAGCATTATGTAAAAATACTAGAGGATATTTACAATGGGTCCACAGCTGCCATCATCCTCCATAAGGAGAGCAGTAAAATACCTATAAGGAAGGACGTGAGACAAGGAGACACAATCTCTCCGATGTTATTCACAGCATGTTTACAAGAAGTATTCACAACATTAGATTGGGAACAGGTGGGAGTAAGGGTTAATGGAAAATACCTCAGTAACCGCAGATTTGCTGATGACGATGCCTTGCTAAGTAACTCGGGGGACGAATTGCAAAGCATGCTTACCGCACTGGACAAACAGAGTAGAACCGTGAGCCTGAAAATTAATATGCAGAAAACTAAAGTAATGATCAATAACCTCGGGACAGCACAGCGATTTGCGGGGATAAATTGCCGGGATAAATTGGTCGCAGTTAGCACAGGGCCGGGGTAATTGGAGATTAATGGAAGAGGCCTTTGCCCTGCAGTGAGTGTAGATAGGCTGGTGGTGATGATGATGAAGATCTAATGGACGTAAAAAAAAAAATGGCGTGTCACGCAGTTCTGTTGGCTGAAACGTAAAATGACGTCATTCTTTAAAGTTATTACGGCAGGTGCGGCAACAGTCTGAACCCGGCCAAACAGGACGTGTGGCTTTGATTTCATTCCTGAGGCAGGTATAATGATGTATCTTCAGCCCATTTGCTTCACTGGAAAGGCCGTTCAGGATGCGAGAAAAGCGAGCAACGTATCAATTGTTAAGGCAGTGTGACGCAGAGAGAGAGAGAGAGAGAGAGAGAGAGAGAGAGAGAGGAGAGAGTGAGAGAGAGAGAGAGAGAGAGAGAGAGAGAGAGAGAGAGAGAGAGAGAGAGAGCTATAGTCGCAACGTGAAACAACGAAGAAATAAATTGCGTCTACGGACATCCCGAACGGGGAAAAAAAAAAGGGGGCAAAACGGAAAAGCTGGCGTCACCCTCTCGTTCATCGAAACACGTACGCAGAGAACGGTGTATGCAGCCTGATTGGCGAGGCGTCACCGGCCGCTGTATGCATATACACACATGGGCGTTTGTATGTCCTGTGCTACGCACGCAACGTGCGTATTTGTGCCGTATACACTCTCAGCTGCTGCGGCAGCGGTTCCCCCTCACCATGTGTCGCCTCGTTTGGGTGTCTCCCCCCGATCTCCCTCTTTCCTCCCAGTTCCTCGGGCATCATGCGATGTGTAATGGCGGTGATGAATTAGGTCCTCGCTACCGTTTGACAGGTCTGCCGTCGTGATGGCGGACGGGCGGTACGCCTGGGGGCTTCCCAAGGCTGGCAGACGATGCTATTGTGTCCGCTAAGGGCGTTCTTGCTCGACGGTTGCACGCAGTGACGCGGCGCCTTGATAAAGAAAAAAAGAAACAGGTCTTTTGGTTTCCATTTTCTCTGATCCGATTCTTCAACGGAAAGTACGCTGTAAATGATTTACACCCTTTTTGTCTATAACTAACACGCTTACACCCTATAAATAAACCAAAGAAAACATCCTGTAAAGGGTGTAATTAACAGAAAAGCACCATTCAAAGGGGCGTATTCTTGTGTTTTTTCTAAGGTGTAAGGGTGTTAGTCAGTGATTTCTACCCTTAAGGGTGTAAGTAATTTTACAGAGTACGCCTCTAGAATAAATTCACGCCTGTACGGGAGTGATTTTAGTCTGCGGGAAGGTGCGCATTATAACGAAGGAATAGTTGGGCCTGTGACAGAATATGATCTCACCAAAGCGGGTAGCTACGAAACCATAAAAAAAAAAAAAAAACGCTGCTCTCTTCTGCAGCTGTATATCTCACCCCGCGCCAGGTGGGATTAGGTAGTGGCCAGGTGGCCTTTCCCATCTTTCGCGTGGTTCCTTGCTCAGTAGACACGCCCCGCCAGGTAACTATTTTAGTTGAGCTGGTTTTCTTGAGGGTAACTATTGTAGCTCCAATTTACAGGAAATGCTGCGATACTGTGTTCGGTATGAACAGGTCCTGGTGCATCGAATCTACGAACAGGAAGCTCTTCAACGTTGCAGATCGACGTCATAAAGATTGTTGCTCGCGTTTCGCTTAATAATTATGTTATCTCGGATGAATTTAACTAAAATCAAATCAAACTACCACACAGATACATGAGATTCTTTGGGGAGACGAGACGTTTTTCGCCCCGTTACAAAGGAGGTACCATTACAATCAGTGATGGTCATAATAGTCATCGTCAGCGCCAAAACTGCGCGGCGCTTCCCGCATGATGGCGCCCCTGTATGCGTTAAAGCGCGCAGCGAACTGTTGTTTACAGCTGCGACGCAGGCGAAATCGAAGCGAATTCCAAATGGGCCCGAAGAATATCGGCAAACAACAGCCACGGAAAGCTCGTGAAAAGAAGAAAAAAAAAATAACTCGGGAAAGAAAATAGCAGAGGTAAAAAAGGAAAAAGCAGACGTCAAGGAGGAACACAGGTGGCTCGTTGCATGCAGTCATGGCGGCCGAAATTCGCTTCTCGGAAAGCGCTCTGCAAAGGATACGCATCCACGAGAAAAACGAAAACACCGGATTGCTTCGTCGGTGCATGGTGGCTGCGGAAACACAGCGGGATGTGAGCGACGGGAACAAGCGTGGAGGCTGGAATATGCGGCTCTGTGCTAACCGAAGCAAGTGAAAGCGGGGGAAAAAAAAAAGTTCAGTGCAGATGAAAAGCATTCTTTTCGCTCGGCCGGCCGGCAAAGACGACCTTCTGGCCAAAAGGGCGACTTAAGGTGTGTGTAGGCTTATGGAGGGGGCGTAGTGTTCTTTCAGCGCGGCTGAAAGCCGATCCCGAGGCGGCGATCGTTGACTGGAAGTTGTTTTGCACCACATTGATATTTCTTCGATGCTTCTCCTGTTGACCAACAAGCAGCATTGCGCTCTACTTGAAAGCGCCCGTGGCCTGCTGCACGATTCACTTGTCTGCGCAGCGTCTTTCCACAACCAGGGGTGCGGTCGCAGTGCTTTACGCAGAAGAGATGAATACGAAATGCAGCACGAAGCCATAGCTTGCCTGAGTACGTGACTGGCCTTTTTGAAAGCGACTAGATTCTTGTAAAGGTATCGAGGACACCAGTTAAGATTACTGACTATCGCTTTTCAGCGTTTAGGAACTGCACACGGAAATGTCACTGCGGCATTGCTGCTAATCTGCTGTGAATACAAAAAAAAAAAAAAAAGGCGAAGCCCCTTTCTTAAGAGAAAGATGGTTAAAAGCAAATATTTCTCCCATTCAGCCTGCGTCAAGGTCAAGGTCCAAAATCCAAACGTGTCGAAATGACGTAATCGCATATACGTCGGCTTCATAACGCGAAGAGCCACCCAAGTTCCATTCCAACCAGCTTGATGGGCCTTCGCTTATCATCATCATCGTTTTGCGAAACCCATTCTGGAAAGTTGGCTTTCCTGCAGAAAGTTCTTACGCGGACGACCCATGCTCTCACTGAGGCGTAGAAAGCTTCGCTTTAAAAACGAAGATAGGCTAGAAGTACCCAGCTCGCGGCATGCGTGCATTACAGGAAGGGACTACGACACGGTTTTACCAAGATTGGGTGGCCAGTCGCTCCGTGTAGTCGCTGTCGGGATACCTCCTTGTTCGAATGTATGCGGGCGGCCTACTGCCTTCGCGAAGGTGGTACGCGGACTGCAGAGTAGAAGGAGCAGAGGGAGAGAGAGAGAGAGAGGAAGCAAGAAAGAAGGGGAAAATCCAACATGGTGAGAAGAGAGCGCGACTTCTAAGAATTATGAGCGCCGAAGAATGGAAGCTGCTGCGTATGCACCGCAGTCGGAGCATGAAGGCGTGAAGAGAACTTGCCAACCAGTGCGTGTGGCATCACCGGACCTGGAGACGACGCGTCCGCGCGAATCGCCTAACCACTCGGTTACGTATACACGCTTAGTTTAGCTCAGGTTTAATTGAAAACTTGCCGCGTTGAGTTTGATTTAGGTTCGGTCGAGTCGTATTTGAGGGTGAAGGCACGGGTTCGCCGCCCCCTCATGGCGGAAGACACCTTGAAACTGACTCTTAGATAGATTGGACACGCGAAGAGTTCATAGACTGAACAGGTCTGATGGTGAATTACGGAGCGCTTTTAGGGCGGGTAACTGTGCATGCGTGCAACCGTATCATTGCACGGCCAGGGGTCCCGAGTGATCCCCGATTCGCCGGAGCAAATGATGGTGTATGCTACGGTCCCCTGGAACTCTAACCTGGAGGTCCAGGACAAACGACGTAATGGGTTTGTGCAGACACTCATAGTTTCTGAGGTTATGCCTAGCTTATTCCATAGAGTTTCAAACTAATATATACTAGGGGGAAATCTGGCACCACTGTCTGGCCAGCCGCACTTCAGCGAGCGTTCCGTCATGTACCGAGCAGGCGTGCTCCACTTTTCCTTGGCATGGCTCATGAACAGGCTGAAAAGTTGCCTGGGGCTCCAAAAATGCAACAATTTCATCGTAAAATATTACTAATTGTAGTGACTTATTATAAAAATGAAGTTTGGAAAAGATTTATTTGTCAGGGATTATTAGAAGCTTCGTGCAAGATTAACAAGAACAAATGTTATCCTTTTTTTTTTTTTGCCTCCGAGAGAAAAAAGAAGCCTTGTGGCAAGCCAAGCCAAGTAGGCGAGGAACGTCGCTGGCGGCAATGGCCGCGCCCTTGACGGCCTGCCATTGCAGCGACAGATTTTTCTCTAGTATATATTAGTATGAAACCTTATAGTGTATTCCGGCGTGCGCCAAGAGCGAGCTGGGGCGAACCGCGGGAACTGTTGGAACCGCCTTGAGAGAAACTTAACAGGTTACGTAACCGCTTTAGCCGTAAAGTTCGCTTTCCAAAGTCATTCGGGTTGAGCGGCGACGCCATTGTTTCTTGTACTGCTGTAGGAGAAGCTGCATTACCGTTTAGAATGAAGCTGTTATGCCTCAGCGGGCCATATTCGTTATAAAGTGGCTCTTCCGTATTATGCATAAGGAATGTTTTCCGTTTTAAGAGTCGGGGAAGGCATAGAGGATGTTGAAATATCCCTAGGGGGAGAGGAGTGACCAATATTCGCTCCCTTTTTGTTTGAGCGGGCTACCATGGTCGCTGGTGATCAGAATCGCATGTTGTCATCAGGGATAGCAAACAATTTGCGCAGTTTAAAGGGGCAGACAACCGATTTCTGTGGGGTGCATGTCCTCTAGCTCATATGGAAGCGAACGTTTCATACAGTGGGGTAACCGCAAGAAATTTATAAACAAAGTAGCGCAAACAATTTAAATTTGGCGCCAAGCGTCCTCAAGTCTGAAAGGTGGCGCCGTGTATTGTCGAAATGTGACACTACAGTACGTGTTCCGGTCACGTGACGTGCAAACCTTGCAGCTACCTAAATGTTTTTTATTCACTTATTGAAAACCTTGTAGCACAAGTAGGTATTTGTCAAAGTGCGGATTGTTATGCTGTGTTTTCCATTTCAAAGAGCGCCGCAAAACCTTAATCGCGAGCAGAGAACAACGTAGTTTCGGTTTCGGAAACTTGGATTGGCTGCTGGCGTCGCGGCTGTTTATCACGCGAAAAAAGAACTTGCAACGCGTGATTGAAAGAAAAACTGCATGAAAGGATAAGAAAGACTGCAATTCATTATTTTTTAGCTGGAGAAAAGTTTAAATGCCGCTTTTCATCTCGCATACATACAAAAAGTGGTGCGCTCTGGTCTATGCCATGGTTGCCAGCATTAGTTTTGGCAGGACACATACGGCTCGTAGACCTACAAGTTCCGCTTAATTAAAAAATTCTATGGCGCTATCAGCAAAACCGTTTCAGGTTAACGTGTTGCAGGTGATGCCCTGTCATGGGGGATAGAGAGCATATACTAGACAAAAATCGTTTGTCTGTCCCTTAAGGAACTGACGTCTTTGAGAATACCGGGTTACGATTATCGCTTAATCGGTGATTACAATCTCCTGCTGGCCTCTCAAGGCTCGTGAAAAGCATTGTTTCCCACAACCATTCGCTAGGAACAGTGGCCAATCGCAAGAAGGCGAGGGCGTCGTTTCGAAAGTACACAAATGAAAAAGCAGAAATTTGCGCTAAATGTGCATGACGATGGGCTAGAATTGCAAAGTGCCGCTGTGGCGTATTTTCTGTCGGGCACTACTCGGGCATGTGATTCGTACCTATTCGAAGCACAGTGCCTCTTCCTCCCCCTCCCGCCCCTCCTTCATGCATGTCGGGTATATACATCTCCCTTCAACCGCCCTTTGTTGCTGCCTGTTTTCCTCACTGCGCGCTGCCTCGGCTTCCGTGGCTTGCTCTCTCGTTAATGTTTCTCCTGGGCCCTCGTGTGTGTGCACCGCGTCCCGCGATCGCCCTCCAAGGCTGGAAAAAGCCTCGACATTGCGTTGCCATAATCAAATTCAAGATAAGCTTCGAGATCCTCGTCCTCTACATGGCTGTACTGAACAAAGGAGAAGCTGGCTCTCATTTTACGAGCCAGCGGAGCCAGCGTAGAGTTGCGATGTTCCAAAGGCATGTTCGTCTAGACGGCGTTGCGCTGTCTTCTCGGTGGGACGTTCGATAGACGGCCCAGACCCGGGAATGATTAATGGTCCTCCGGAGAGAACGGAGAGAGGCCGCGCTCCTCGGCGTTCCTCGGCGTTCTGCACTGCTGCCGGCTTGCCGCGCTGGCTGGCAGCGTGGAGAGGTGAGTCAGACGCGGCGGCTGCCGCTGACGTTGCGACGCCGCGAGGGGAACGCAAGAGAGGCCGCGGCGAACGGAACCACCATCTTCGATCTGCCTCCGACTTCATTGCCACGTTGTACCCTAGCATTCACGGCGATTGCCGGATTCGTCGTCTGCAGCTGTTTCCTGTTTCGGCGGCGTCATGTGAGAAAGCGACGAGTGCGCAACGCGATAGCGAAAGTCGCGTATATGAGAAGCCAGCTGTTGGCCGCAGACTAAGCCGTGGATGTTATAGTATATCGAACTCTTTGGAAATATAAAATACTAGCGCGAAATAAGGGATAATTATTCGTGCGAGAAACTAGAAAAAGTCGAGGGGGATTTTTTGGGGACTATTCTTGACAAGAGGGATTTCAAGTGGCTCAGTTTGTTATGAACGAAGTTGGCTGTATTCCTTGCGCCTTGCAGCTCATAAAACTTGCAAGTCTGCGAAGGATATTATATTGTCGCGTGTTCTTTAATACCGGCGCCAGAAGTAAGCGGTTAGGACGAAGCAGCGTTTTAACCTGCAGTGCCGTGCGCGTGACCAATGCCTAGGAGGGACGAGCTACGGCGAGGGAGGGACGTTTTTGCAATCATTATCATCATTGTGAGTGTCGCGCTCTGGCTTTTGGAACCGGTGCTCGAGCTCCTTCGGAACAACCCGGCAGCTGCACCCATGTATATATATATATATATATATATATATATATATATATATATATATATATATATATATATATATATATATATATATATATATATATATATATATATATATATATATATATATATATATATATATATATAATATATCAACGCAACGGCGAAGTCGGCGCGCCAGGAATACAGCCAACTTCTTTGATAACAAACTGAGCCACTTGAAATTAATCTTGTATAGAATGGTCTAACAAATCCCCCACGCCTTTTTATAGTTTCTCAAAGGAATATTTATCCATTATTTCGGGCTAGAATTTTCCTATCCTCACCGAGTTTTTTATACTTAATATCCACCACTTCGGCTACGCGCAACAGCTGTCTTCTCATGTACGCGACTTTCGATATCGCGTTGCACACTCCTCGGATTCTCACACGGCGAACGGGCGAACCAGCACCTTGGTAACATCGGTAACGTCGTAACTTCGTACCAAACTGGTACCAAATTGGTAACTTTGTCATCCTCGTACACCATATCGCACCGGACCCCGTCTCTTGCCTCTCGTTCGCGGTAGCTCTGCCGCACTATCCCTCTGCGGTATATGCTGTCATATCATATCGCAGCTCAAGATAACCAAAACTTGCGCCGCGCCATACCCCGAAAATTTCACTCGCCCTTTCAACAACGAAACAGAACACCGCCGTTGAACAACGCGCAGCGGTAATGAAGCACGCGCGGGAAACTATATCGACATCCCCTCTTTGCTCGTTTCCTCCCACGGGACGATTGCGGTTGTGCGGTCACCCAATACTCTGCCTCGAAGCGGGAGGGCGCGCTGCGCCACTCGCCGTCGCGGCGTCTACTGTTTCATGCGGCTTAGCACACTGTTCCGTGCCGTTCGCTCTTTCCCGCGCTTCGGGATAACGAACCTCAGGGCACACGGGGACCGCGTTTCCTTTATTCGTCGATCGAGTCATTGTATATGGGCACAGAGGCTTCCATACACGCGGTCCCAGAGAGCCTCCCACCGGGAACGGACGCCTTGCATGCCTCAGAAATATTTGATTTGATTGCCACTCAACAATGATCGCTTTTGGTAAGTTCTGTGTACTTGAGTGAGATGGTTGTTTTTGTGTTTGATTGCTCGTTTCTTACTGCGACGTGCAAACGATAACATGTTCCTGTCGTCTGCCGGCTGTAACGGACCTGTGCCTGCCTATCGAAGTGCAAACTGGAAAACCCGTCAGTTTTGGCGTGATTAACAAACCCGTCGCAGAACTTCCAGTAGTGTAAGTTTGTCTGAAGCGACCCACCGCTGGAGTGTTCATTGTGACACGAGCTGAGGTGAGGTACACCGTACTTTTTCGCTGAGCCAGTTTCCTTCTCTGTCTCCGTGCTCCAAAAACGGGCCCCAACAGGACATATTCCGTTTTCCCAAAAATACGTAGTGGGGTTGTTTGCGGAACCCTTTTCGTTGGATCCCGTATTGCGGCGTAAACAGGGAAGACGAGGCTTCTTAGAAGTAGATGCTCTAGGTGGTTGTTTGAGGCCGCAGTTTCGATTCCGACGTCTTCAAGAACCAGTCAGGGCTGTTTTTCAACCTCGACCCCGATAAGAAGGAGTGGGGTGGGGTGGGGGGTGGACTCATCATCATCAGCAGCACCTTCATCATCATCATTAGCATGAGCAGCATCGCTAAAGCATCGTCGTCTCATCCACGGGCCTTGTGGCTCTGCTCCCCCTGGCTTGCCAGGAGAGCATCTGCTGTGCCGACCGAGGCTGCGGCTGAAGACTGCGAGGTAAATGCGGGTTTCAGGGGAAGAAGGGGGTCGCCTCTTCTTTTACGACGCCATAAAAAAAGCAAACAAACAAACAACTGTGTCCGCTCTTTTACACCATCCATTTTCACTGTTCCCTTTAGTCTGCCTTCCAACACCCCCTCCGCCACTCTCTCTATCCCATCCTTTTCCCATTTGCACCACACCCGGTATCGCACGCCAATGTGTTTATACACACTAACGTTTTATTGCTTCGTTTGGCTACTTCTTGTTGTAAGGGGACAGTATGATCAAACTTCTCGGTTTTATTTACGTTTCTTGTCTGGCACCCTCCTCTATACACTGCAGGGCTTGTAAGGATGCTGCACGTTTTGTGACACGATTTACGGCCACCGCCGTCGCCTCGAGGCCCTGAGAATGAGAAGGCGTGGGCAGCGGGGGTGGTCGTGGAAATGGCGTGTGGCTCGCAAACGGGGGGCAATGAAAGAGGGAAAAAAAAAAAGGAATGGCTGGGCGGAGGCGAGATAGGCGTAAAGTTGTCTGCTAAGTCAGCGGAAAAGCAATCGGTTTGCTGTTACGTGGGTGGAGTATCTTGGGGTATGTGGGTCTATTAGGAACGCGTTAAAAACGAAACGACCGTTGCCTTCCTCCCCGCACCATGACTCCACGTCGTCTCCGGGGTGTTTTTCGTGGGAAAGCATGCACCGTGGCCCGTCATGTGTATTTCCTTTCAACTTTGGTGTTAAAAAAGCGGGCTTGCTATGTTTGGTTAGGTTAGAATAATGCAAAATGCGCACACAAAGCCGGAAATAAAAAGACAGTGTTCGCAAACGAACGAGCAGGATAACTTGATCTGGCCTCAACTCAAATGTAGGTGCTTGAACTGCAGCTACTTTGACAGTGTGACTGTCTTTGGAAAGAACAATCAGAACAGAGAGAGAGAGAGAGAGAGAGAGAGAGAGAGAGAGAGAGAGAGAGAGAGAGAGAGAGAGAGAGAGAGAGAGAGAGAGAGAGAGAGAGAGAGAGAATAAAGATGGACGTTGCAGGTTGCAGTAAGGGGGGAAGGGGGACCTTGTTTGAGGCTACCCACACGGATATGCAAACGCCTGGCCTTCAGAACATTAATACGCCTTCTGCTTGTTGTCTGCTTGTTTACTGATTTGCACACTCCGGGGTCTGGATTGCCGCATGGTTTGGAAGTATTCGCAAATTCAGTTCCTCAGCTAAGCGCAATTGTGTATCGACAATCTTCTAGTTCCAGGATCAGTCTTCGTCCCCCCCCCCCCCCCCCCCCCCCCTTTTCGCAGCTCCCCGCCGCTGAGACCGTCGTCTCAACTCTGGGTAATGATACCCTCCCACTGTGTCTCCATTATACTTTTCAAAACGTCCCTAACGGGCTGCCTTATAAAAGCCACCACGCACGCTGACTCGCTCGTCTCCACACCAGCTCGGACAGAGTCAGTATGAAACCAGATTGTTTAGCGTTCCCAGTACACATTTCCGCAAACATCTTTTCTGGGGCCTGGGAATGCTTTTTCCCAGATGCAAAAGGAATACCACCATACTTCATCAACGCCATTAAGGAGGCTTTGACTTCACACGAACGAAAGTATTCGAGCGAAAATTTTCCCTACACTCCAACCGGATCTCCCAGGTTCTCCGTACCATACTCATGTACACGGACTCTTCTCTGCGCCCAGCGTCCCTCATTCACTGACGTGTTCGGCTTCTTTTACATTACAACGGCAGTCGTCGTCCTGTTCATCCTATGTACGTATACGCAATGGGAACGAGAGAGTGAGAGCGCACTTTCACTCGGTCGTTCGTACTCCGACCAGTAAAAGGGTTTGAGCGAAGACGAGGTTAGAGGGAGGGAGGCATATTCCCCAGCGGCCATGCCGGGCGCGCGAGTGCTTCAAAAGACCATTAGTACAACGAGGCAGCGCCGCTTCGGTTTGCTGCTGGCCGGATGGCTCGGTCGTCGCTCGCGGCGGGAAGAGAGCCCGGCCGAAGAAGCCCCCTTCGCTGCTCTGAGCAACGTAGGAACGGCCGTCGTCGACGAATGCAGCAGACGCCCTGTCCCTTCTTGACTTTTCTGCTGCTCCATTCGTTTTTGTGCGCGCGCATTCTCTAAGCTTCCCACTCTTTTTCCGTACAATTCCCCTCCCTCCGTCCCCCTAATTGCAGTCTTTGGTCCCCCCTCCGACACAGAAGAGCTTTCATCCAATTAAGGGCCATTTCCTCCTCTCTTCCCACTCACTCTCGTCCTCTTTCCGCTCCTCGTCTCCGCCACCCCTTTTCTAACCGATTCTCTTTTCCTGGTAGCACTGCTTCGCTTTCATCCGCTGGGTACTCCGCAGGGTCGCAGCCTCTCGCCCCTTTTGTTTCGCTTTGCTGACCGGCGTGGGCGGGCTACCCTGTACTACAGCCTCTTTAAACGAGGAACGACTGGTCGCTCGCAACATTCTTTCTGCTGTAACGCACACACGAGAGTTAGTACGCCTCAAAGCCGCACGCTCTGTAGTTTCTGGCGCTGCAAGTGTCTGCTTGCAACCCAAGTGATTCCCCCAGTTCCGCGCGGCTTCAGCAAAATAGCGAGAGTACGGTTTAAACGTTCACTGTGCACTGCCTAAGCTGTTTGCTCGACGAAATTAAGCGCGATGAAGTGCCTGCTAGAAACGGCAAAAAGCAAAGCACAACTTGTGCAACTCCTCCATTTGAAGACTCTGGAGGAGTCCAGCATAGCTGCAGCTCTACACAAGGTTCTTTTAACGCTCTGTAAACGGGATGTTTGCTCGTTTTGCTGTAACCGCTAGACAAGCTTTCCGTAGACACATTTCTGAATATGGCGGGAAAACGCCAGCGGAAGAACTGTTCGTTTATATCACCGGTTTTCTTTTTATTGTATGGCCCTGGAAAGATTCATGCGACAACTGCTTTTCAAGGGTTGTGGTCAAGCGTGGCGCAGCGGCTAAGTAAACGTCGGAAGTTGTAGAAACCGCTCGCGCGAGTATATTTATTTGCGTGCGTCCACCCAACGTAAAATCTGTTCGTCGGTGTGTAACGTGTGACTTGATGCGTTCGTTAGGTGTACATGGCTTTTGTATTCTGCGTTAAGATTGGAGAAATTGTCTTTCCAGCAATACGCTCGTATGTACCAGTGAAGCCGACTTATAGTGGGTCCAATCTGTAGCCGTCAAGGCCTTTGTGTCCTAGACTTGGGTTTGGTAAGGTTGGCTTTCCCACGCCAATTTTCTGTACTGCACTGAAGTCTCATGACGGTAAATGAACCACGTAGGAAAGTCTATAGGAGGGATCTGTTTTCTCAGTCACCAAAAAAGAAAAGAAAAAAAAACACTTGGTTTACGCCGATGTGTATACCTTTATTTACTTATTTATTTCCGTACCTCAAGGGCCTCCAAGGAGGTGGCATTGTTCATGAGGGGTGGTACAAGTGGCAGACTAGTACAAAAAACGAGGGGGTAGGGGAGGGGGGTGTTCTAGCTGCATAACTATATACAAAACCGGTACAACAATAAACAAGTGAAAAGGCATAGAAACAACAATACATAACCGGAAACTCTACATGCTTTACAAGTTTGTCGCAAATAAGTGCTGTAATTCACGAGCCAGTTCCACCTAGACTTGCTGTCGGTTTTAAGAAATGCCTATAAAGCCTTGATGACTATCTAGCACTAATGCCCACTTCCATAACACGCGTCTACGCTGTCAGCTGGCGCCGCCACACCTGTTCCATTACGGCCGACAGCAAGATGGAGAACGGCACGAAGCTTGCCGTCACGAGAAAAAAAAAAGATAGAAAAGAAACATAGACCGTCTCTTCCATTAGTAAGCATAATAGGCGGCATAAACGGGATCTGCTTTCGAGCGGGGCTCTCTAAAAAATAGTGAAGCCGCAGTTGGAGTCGTGTGATTTAGTTACGACCTGGGCAGTGCACGGTGGCAAACGGGATCGAAGCTTTCCATGGAAAGGAGGGAGAGATAGGGAGAGGAAAAGGGAGGGGCGTATATTCGTGTTTAATGGGCCTCCTACGTAACGATAATCCCATCTCCGCTAATCCCTTCGCGCCCCCTCCCTCGCCGGAAGGGATTAACTCTTTCACGTCATTTAATCTAATCCCATTCGCGTCTCATCACGCGGCCCATGCGCGGACGGACGCGCCCATACACTTAATCGCGTTTCCCCTCGCCGGGTTTCAATTTTTTTTTGTCGCGTTGTATAGACTGGCTGAAAAATAGAACGTCGCTGATGGGCCGCCGCGTATGCGATAGGATTCGCAACTGCCCCCTCTTCCCGTGGACTGGGCGTGGTGATATCTAATTGGAGCAAATTGGCTTTCGCTTCTATATCACACATTCTAACATAGACCGTTGAATATTTAGGCTAAATTTGCCATAGAACACGAACTAGCATGCGTTCTGCTCCTATAAGCGGGAGTGCCGTTTCCGGCCTTGTTTCGGTATTTCTAGATATTTTTGTATTTACAATATGTGAAATTTCAGAAATTTTGGTGTCTTTCTCGTGTTAAACAGGGGCGCGCGTATTTTACAGTATCTATCTCTCTCTCTCACACACACACACACACACACACACATATATATATATATATATATATATATATATATATATATATATATATATATATATATATATATATATATATATATATACAGTCAAACTCCGCTACAACGAAATTCACGGGGATCGCGAAAAATTTCGTTGTAGCGAGAATTTCGTTGTCGCGGAAAAATCAGTAAATAAAGAAAACAGGGCAGGCGTCTAACTGGCGTCGTGAAATCTCCCACCTACCTTTTCGCCCCAATGTTGCCAACGTGCTTGGAGCTCGCTCCGCCAAAAATAGCACCTTTTTTATAGCACGGAGTTTATATCGTAATTTGCGGTCACAACGCGTCTCGGGGCGCTTAGACCAGCGTTGTAATATGCGCGTCGTACTCGTGGAGATCCGCGCAAAAGCAGGCGTCGTGAAATCACAGCGCGGAGTTTATATTTTAATTTGCGGTCACGGATATGCACAGGATATGCACGACACTCTGGAAGCATTTTATTTCCAAAACTTGAAAAAATCGCTGATTTTTGACTGTTTGCGCTTTCGCACGAGCAACGGGAGAATGCGCTGCTCACAGTCTGCGAGGAGCTGCATGGCGACATCATCGTCATGGGCGCCAAGGAAACTACGTAAAACGTCCAAGGAGTCCATGACCTGCGACGCGGTCACTGACGTCGGGACCGTCGGAACACCATGCCCGACTTCTTCGTCGTCGGATGAATCGGTGGCGGCGGCGGAGGCGGCGCGAGCACTCTTGAGGATCTCGGCATCACTCAGCTCCTCGTAGACGATCACGTCCGCGTCGGCATTTACGTAGTCGCTCAATGCTACGTTCTCAGGAACAATGCCGGCTTCCTCGAGAGCTGCCCATGCTTCGGCCGTTTCCTCCTCCTACGCCGCCGCCGCCGCCGCTTTTGAGCGCCGTCGGCGCCGGTAATCCGGACATCGAGAAGCGGCAGCTTCTCGATGTCCGGATGTTCGGAGGAAATGTTGCTACTAATAATTTACATTGTTAGAACTTATCAAAATTAGTTAGAGTGGTGAGTGGTTCAGTCCGTTGCAGATCGAGTGATTTGTGTCCCGGGAAAATTTCGTTGAACCGGGAGAACAATAAAAAAAGTGGTTCGTTGTGGAGGGAGTTTTAATACATTGGGGCCTATGGGATGCGGGCGGGGAATCGAAAAACCTTCGTTGAAGCGGGAATTTCGTTGTAGCGGAGTTCGTTGTAGCGGAGTTTGACTGTATATATATATATATACATATACTGCAGTACTGACGGCACGTCGATACAGTTAGGAATTTTCCAATTCGAATCCGGCTCGCAATACTTGTCGCCTAATGCAAATCTCGGACCGAATACACATGACGTATGTAGCGGCTCGGTTTTGACACGAGGAATGTCGAAGAGTTGTTCATGTCTGTAGGCGAGACAGGGGCGGAGAGAGAGGGCGAGAGAAAGGCGAGAGAAGAGGTAAGCGGGACTCGCATTACCATACGACAAGTGGAAAGGAAATTTGCATACGTTTGCGCGGCATTTGCATGACCAAATTCTCTCCCACTTCGAAGCACTCCTCTGTTCACGCACGGAGTCTCCCCCTGCGTCTGCGTATGACGTTCCGAAGCCACGCTAAGGGCCTCCAAATCAGCGACTCGTGCGTGGCTCCCCAAAAAAAAGAAGTCAAAGGGAGTTTTTCAAAAAGGTATCACCGCGGAACTGCGTGCCTGTATTCGGATAAAATGCGCCTTGTGTAAGGAGCTCCTTATTCGGTAATGGAATTGCCTTTTGTTCGGCGTTCGGTTCGCCTCGGTGTGCACACTTAAAGTCTGCAGAGGCAGGAGCGAGGAATAAACGAATCCCCTCTGGCGCTGTTAATGGCCCTCGTTGCTGGCCCTGTGTTTGGCAGTAGTCCGGGATTCGCGGTATGTGTATGCGCGCGTTTTGCCTAATCAAATTGAAAAGTCACGCGCGGCGTATCGCCTGATAGGAAAATGCGTCCCGGATATATGTGGCCCCCGCTGTTCCAGTGCGTGCGACAGGTGTTTAATGGGTTGTCGGGGATACCAAAGGGAAGAAGTGCATTGCTGTTCCTTTTTCTTTCTATTTTTAGAAATGAAAATACGAAGAAAGCCAGTTCGCAGCTGCTCATAAGCGCTCACTTTAATGTCCCTGAAGTAGAGGAAAAAAACATGAAAGGGGAGATTAAAGAGGTCTGTAATGACCGTAATGCATACGCAAATTAGAGACGTCTATTGTGTATTTCGAGCCAACATTAACAACAAAGGAGGGGTGAAAGTCCGCAAACGTGCCCTTTATATAGCGTATCACTCGTGTCATTGTGTGCTACTGTACGTATCCGAACAATCTCATTACCGTCTACCAACGTTGAGACGCCGAATGACGTTATATATGAGGGGCTCGTGTCATGTGCTTCTGTTTGACGCCACCCCCGTGTAATGGTAATGGTAGGCACCCGTTAACTAACAATGTGGTATTATTTTCCGTTGAAGAGCCTGGGGTCCGCAGATTTGAGTGGTCTTATTTTCAGCTTTTGATGTATCCCGCATAAATGCTTTCTGCGAGGCAAGAGCTCCCGGGAGTTAAGGGAGCACTGGTGTTTTACTAGCTAAAGTCAAAACTTCAGATTCAAACTTGGCTTTCTTGCTCCGGAGTGTTTATACGGCGGGCCGTATACATCGGGCGAGGGATTAGTCGAGTGCATGGGTTGTTAGCTTAGAGTACCTGGGGAGTTTAGCACACGCCGAAGTGTTTCCTACATAAGGAAATGTGCAGGAAAGCAGGCAGGGTAACAATCAGGGCAGTGCATGAAACTGGGGTACTGTTTTTTCTAGCGTGACGCGTTTTGTCCTACGTTCCTGCTTTTATCACTTCTATTTACATTTTTTTTTAAATTTCCCCTTTGAGTGTGCCACCGAGCTAGCGACACGAAACGTGTACACGCGGCAAAAAGCGCGCCCCCAAATCTCAGTGTTGTTATAGCTGCGAGAAAGGAGAATAAAATGAACGAATGCGCGCATGCAGTCGATTCGAATAAGTCACGGTCGCTGCGATTGTGAGGAGAAAATCTTCGCCGCTTCCCCGCATTTTCCGCATATCTTCAAAAATCGCGTGGTTTGCAGCACGCTGGCAGTCGCCGTGCTGAAAAATTGTGTTTTAGTGTTTTTTTTTTATTTAAGGCAAGATGGGAATTCGTATGCGCGTGGGGCACGAAGTGCTAAACAAAATAAATTATTTTACCATCTCTTCCTGACGAAAATTGAGAAAAGCGCGAAAGCCTTCTCACATCGAAGCTGCGTCAAAAGTGCCTCGAAACCTTGTTAAAAAAGAGCCTCCAATCGAGCGTCGAACCCACAAAGACCCAAATCGCACACAAAGAACGAAACCATGCGACAGTTTTTTGCGCACTAAGTGAACACATCTACGAACTATCCGAATGTATACCGATACGTGGTTTATGAGATGAAGGTATGCTTTTGCACTGCTCTTAAAGGAGCCATGAAGACAAAATACAAGTTGGGTTTATTAGAAAGCCTGCTTAGTCCCGATAACAATGATACCAATATCATCGCAATCTTCGGACAAATAACAGAGATATTAGAGAAAACGTGTGAAGCAGTCGCGACCCCCCTAGCCAATTTCCCGCAACTTTTCTATGACGTCACGGCACCTTGTTTGTGCGATTGGCGGCCGCCTAACTCACCTGTCGCGACGACACATGACTGACGTCTGTAATGGGGCCTCTAGTTCAATTTGACCGCATCACTTGAATGCTAACGTGCAGTTAACGCACTAAAAATTATGTTTTATTGTTGGCCCGTATGACGTCATTCTTGCTCAAAAACGTCACCGTGGCGGAAAATTTGAAAGTTTTTAAATACTTCTTGCTTTTTTTTTTGTTAAAAACATATTTTGTGGCTGTAATGGAGCTGAGTGAGATACTGAATCCTAGTTCTTTCAAATTAAAACGAAGTTGTATTTTCTCTTCATGGCTCCTTTATCTGAACCGTTCCTATTTGGCGATTTTGAAGTAACAGTTTCGACACGAGGGATGCCCGGTTTCATGCACGCTGTCCAGAGATCTTATCAGAGCTTCTGGGTCGACCAACCATTCTACGGTGAAATGGATTAGTTTGTTGTCAGGACGCCATTGGTTTCACTACAAAAAGTTTTTGCTTGAAAAAAAAAATAATTTTTTTACTGTGTCTTGCGGTTGAACCGAACTACAGAACTGGCAAGGACGCCATGGCTGGTGTCGTTTTCGCTTGTGTTAACTGAAAGAACTCTGAGATAAACAGAGCGCAGTGTGATCACGCTTAATGTGTGCACCTCAAAGCAAGATATTTAATGTTGGGGGGGGGGGCGAACAACAGTAATAACAAAAAATGTGGTTGATTCCTCTGTCATAGGAATCAGTAAAACACGAAAGTGAAATGTGCAGCGAAATCAGCAGCTGGGCATGATTTGCGGGTCGGCGGCTGTCTTGTGGGTGTGCTTGGCAAGCGACGTCCCGCTGGCGGGTAGCCTCGGCAAAGGTGTACTGGCATCATTTCCGTGACGGATATGACGTCAGTGAAATCTTGGGGTATCGCGGCATAAAACACTTTCGTCTTAAAATATAAAACCCGAAAACGAACAACCCTAAGTATAACGTGCTGCTGCTGCTGATGATGATTCCTATTGGTTTCCCCTATGAATGATGACATGTCATCTTACCAAAAAGGACTAATATAACCATGCTTTACACTCTTGGTTTAATACTAGCGCTGCTTAGGGCAGGCACTAAAGCTTATTAGGCCCTAAATACTTTCTTTTCACTGTTCCAGGTGGTAACTGTCCTAGGCAATATTCCCCTCTCTGCTTTTCTTCCACCAGCATTCTAATCTTCTTTTCGTCCCCTCGACAGCCTTGGCTCTTTAGTGCTAAAGGTTGCTTCCCCGCAAGAAGACCCTGTATGCAGGGGTGCACCCTTTACAGGTCGTTTGCTTCATTTGTACTGCGGCACTTCCGTTGACGGATATGATGTCAGAGAAACCTTCGTGTATCCGGGAATAAAACACTTTCGTGTTAAGAACATGAACTGCGACGTGAGTCACTCACGCTCCACCTAGCCACAGGCTGTACGATTACTTCCTCGCGAGCTGGGGAGAAGTTTCTGCACGATTTCCTCCTGATCTTATGCGTTTGGTTGACGTGGGAGTATTCTCTATAGGTTCGATTAATTAACGGTCTTAAAGAAAACTTGCAAGTATGTGGCGAGCAACGCAGCTGCACAAGACCAGAAGCACATGCGTTGAGAAATTTATGCTCGCGGTTTCACCGGTCTTCAGGTTTTTACAGCACTCAAGAAGCGCGATTAAAAATGAAAGGGGAGAGGCGTAGACGCATACCTTGAGGTGTACCTATCCTCTGCGAAAAAATCGGCAGGAACAGCTCGGGAATTGCATCATTTTATGTGGTCAACGCTTTATGACTAAATTTCTGTGCGCAGTGGTCGTTTTTTTTTGTGGCATGCCGCATGTGCTGTTAATCAGACAGGAAACCACGTGGATTGTTATTTGGGGGCAACCATCTGGACGTTCTTCGCGGTCACAACGCCGTCCTTTTATACACTTCCCCAACCATTGCGTCAGTAATTTGCTCGCGTGCGCAGCTTGGTGTACAGAGATCGGCCGTCCCCCGGCCTATAGCTATTCGTTCGGAGTTCCACGATCGATCTCTCACTTTGGATTTTCCCGCTTCCTTTTTTCCTCTCTACCCCGCAGCACTTTGAGGGAAGCCTGTCCCTCTTTTTTCACTTTCAGTACACATTATTGGATTGCCCCAGCGTCGCCCTAGAACAAAAGAGAACCCCGTATCACCAAGGCTTCGGAACCGTCGCCTGTTTGTCCTTTCCCTAAGTGAAGGGGAACAGGCTTGGGAAAAGGGAATGATGGGGAAAGAATACGCGGGAAGCCACGCTGGGGCTTTTAGCGCCTGTACGCAACTCCCCTCCCGATAGGTTTTTTTGAGGACAAACATCGGTCTGCCGCCGCCCTTTGCCTTCGGCCGATTTGTCGACGCTTCTCCTACCTATACCTATACACGCCTCTGTGTGCTCTTCAATTGGGAAAAGAGCGCGGAGACAGGTGGTGGGTGTGTTTACTTTGGTATGACGCTGTTGGAAGGTTGGCGCGCGAAATTGTTTGTTTTTGCAGCTGTTAAAGGTTGGTGGTTTGATTTTTTTTTTGTGTGCTTCTAGCTGAGGGTTTTGACTCGGGCCTCGCAAGCTTTCCGGTCGAAACGGGCCAGCTTTTACCGGTAATGTGATAAGCCTTGCCGCGTGTGAGGCAAACAGCTCTGTATACCGTGGGGGACACACAGCATACCTTCCTGCCTCGCCCCCCCCTTCCCCTATCTCCCCTTCCTTTTATTTCGAGCTCGCTGTTTTAACCAGCTCTGTTTTAAAGGCGATAGTCTTTCTTGAGCTAAAATTTTAGTCTCTCGGCACGCATTCCTGTCTGTCTCTGTCTTTCGATTCAGCCGCCCTGCCAAAAATTAAAATGAATTCATGAGTGAGATGTTTGTATAGGCAAAACATTTACAGTCTAGTAAATCTAGAAATGCGCGCCGTAGTTGTCAACATTGTTCAGCAAGAAGATAATAATAAGCTTATTCGCGCAAGAACGTCAATAGAGAACTGGTGTTTGCAGCGTTCGTTTAATTGAAAGTGGATGTGTGCTCAATTTTAGCGAGAGCAAATTTAAAAAAAAATTGACAGTCGTGAGCTTGGTTTAGTTTTTGTGCTACCTGCGCGGTGAGCCGTGGGAGCGCAGTTTTATCTGTGCAGTGCTGTCATTTCTGTCCATCTTGCTGCGCGCCACACTTCGCCGCTTCCGAAAGGAGAATTTCAACTCAGGCCAGCGAAACAAAACTACAAAAAGAAGCGTATATATATATATATATATATATATATATATATATATATATATATATATATATATATATATATATATATATATATATATATATATATATATATATATACATCTTCGCGTGATATCGACAAGATTACTCTTCTTTCTTCGCCGCGTCGAGAAATACGGGATACTTTTGTTCGGTGGGCAAAATAAGAGACGGAGTGACAGGTTAGGCAAAACGCTAAAACAACACACTCGCGAGTGACGGTAGCGAGATAAGGACAAAGTAAACGGCCAGGACGGCTCACCGTCCGAGCGATAGTTGGAAAGGAGGTTGCCGACACTTTCTAGACTCCGAGAGGAAAGAAGCGAGGGAAAGTCAAGGTTGCGATTTTGTTCTCATCTTTCAGCCCCGCAGCACTAGCGCGGATCAAATGTCAACCCGGTGTCTCGGGCCGACCGACGGACCGCCTCCGGGTTCTGACCCGGGCCGGTGTTCTCCTTTATTTGTTTTTTTTTCTCCCTTCTCCGCTCCCCTCGTAATTTGCGTCTTGTTCTCCCTTATCTCTCTTCTTTCTTAGGTTCCCGATTTCTTAGCAGGTCGCTCCGAACTGAGCTCCCTTAACGCTTACCATTCTTCCTTCTTTATCTAAACTTCTTCCGGGACGCCTTCTTCGCCATCCCTCGTTCTAATCTGCCTTTTACACGCTATAACTCATCCCCTCTTCTCTTCGTTCCCATTTCTCTTAGAACCTCCGGAATCCACGGTTTGTGCAGTTCCCCCCTAGGCCCTGTCGTCCCCATTGTTCCCTCCCTCCCCTTGTCTCCCCTGAACAACGTATTTCTTCCCTACGGCCGAACGAGTAACGGCGAAAATGGAGCGCCGCGGCGTTGCCATGACAACCATTTTCGCGCACGAGGATGTGCCGCTGGGAACAGAACGGAAGTAAAAAGGGGACAACAGGCGTTCTTTCTGGCGCCCGACTGCGACCTGAAGCGGTCGCCATTTGCGCGAAATACGTCTCTTCGCGCAACCAGGTGTGTTTCCGAGTTCTGAGTCAACTCGGTTACTTGTTCAATAAACTTAATTGGATGGGCCTCTATTTTTTAACTTTCATGCCCCTGTGCTTACAAAGACGTAGATTAATATTATCGGCGTGATCTTTTAGGCGTGACTCAGCATTGCCATTTGAATTAAGTGCTCCGAGAAAAATTTTCCCGGAATTTGGCGGAATTCAAAGAAAACTAATCCACGCTACGACAAAGTAGATACGCCATGAACGCTTATCTAGCGCTGGTCGGCCTCGATGCAATTGTGCGACGAGATATATTTTTAATCTTTATCATTATTCTATCACTATCATAGCAACTAGCATCCTCGTCTCCTTTCCGGTTTGCAAATGTGTAGCCGTACCGTAGGCGCTTGCAAAATATTTATTTATTTATTTATTTATTTATTTATTTATTTATTTATTTATTTATTTATTTATTTATTTGTTTGTTTGTTTTACGTTTCACGATCGATGCAATTACGAGATGAGTCGCATGACGCGTTCTTCATTACGAAAATGAAAAACAATGCTCACAGAAAAATCTAGCTCCTGGGATAAGGATACACAAAAGACAAATAAGACGTCGTTAAAGCAGCAAAAAAATAATAACACAATGTTAAAGAACAAAGCCGACAGTAACGATAGCAGGATGTTTGCCAGATGCCAGCAAAACGCAAAAGTATAACCCAAGTTGCTTTATTTTTTTGTTCCCATCCAAAGTAAAAATGCACCATAGCCGCACTTAGCTTAATCGATGGCTTGTACAAGGCCTCTGCCTTGTAACAACCTCAATAATAGTCTTCCCGCGTTCGCGATTAAGCAGACCATTCGCTCCATTACGTTTAGCTAATTGATGACTTGGCGTAGCTTTCCCTAGCCAACAGTCGCGTTAAGTTGTAATCGTGTTTGCGTTTCGTTGTATATACATGTCTGGCAGGCCGGCGATACTCTCCGTCTTTCTCTATTCATTATTATTCGAAAGTAGTAACGCAGTTAATGTTGTTGTGGCCTGACTGCAAACAAGTGCAGTCCCGACAGGCGGCCAAGCGGAAATTTACAGCAAGCTTATTCAATAACGACGAGGATAACAAAAATAAGATTGAAAGAAAGAGCAAAGTGAAAAAAAAAAAAGAGGGGTAACCGCTCTTCGCTGCTTTTCCTGGCGCGCGGCTGCGGAATAACTGCATATCGATTTCGCGCGAATGGACGGAGAGTCGGTATTCGTGAGAGTCTGTGCTCGCCGCACCCCGTTGGTTCTCGACGACGACGACGTCGACGAGGCGGCCATCTGCGTGCCGCCATAACATGCTCGTCGTCTCTCCATTCGTCCGCACTGCTGCGCACGCACCGCGGCTGCTAGGGGAGGGGGGAGAAGGAGGGGACTCGCTTCTTCTTCTTCCTTGGCCGGGAGTATGTATCGACGCTCGTCCCTCCTTGCGATGGAACTTGGTCCCTAGTTCGTGTCTCCTGTGGCTGCGGCAGCAGACACGCGTGCAAGATATTAACAATAATATATATATATATATATATATATATATATATATATACAGAAAGATAGGGCAGCAGTCTACAACGCCAAAGGAGGCATAGGGGTGTGGTTAGGCTCTTTTCTTTTTCACCACGGTTAATGAAGTAAACATTTTTTTTAATATACAGAAGAAAGAAAGAAAGAAAAACACGCGCCCAGAGTGGGGACCGAACAGAGTTGGGACTGGGTTCGGTCCCCACTCTGGGCGCGTGTTTTTCTTTCTTTCTTTCTTTCTTCTGCATATTAAAAAAAATGTTTACTTCATTAACCGTGGTGAAAAAGAAAAGAGCCTAACCACACCGCGTTGTAGACTGCTGCCCTATCTTTCTGTATTTCCTCAACGAGCCCCTCATTTCCTTACTATATATATATATATATATATATATATATATATATATATATATATATATATATATATATATATATATATATATATATATATATATATATATATATATATATACAGAGAATCAGAAATGGGATTTCCTTACTATATATATATATATATATATATATATACATACAGAGAATCAGAAATGGGAAATGAGGGGCTCGGTGAATTAAGACAGAATAGAGGTTGGCAGTCAAGAAAACCTAGGAAAGCAAAGGGGGAATGCGGTAGGTCGTAGAAACAGATGAAGAATTTTTTGAGTGAGGAAGAAAGTGGTAAAAAAATGCCCGCCGGTTTGGGTCCGAACCCACGACCTCCAGAATTTTTTCATCACTTTCTTTGTGATTCAAAAAATTCTTTATCTGTTTCTGTGACCTACCACATTCCCCCTTTGCTTTCCTAGGTTTTCTTGACTGCCAACTCTTTCTCTCTCTCTCTCTCTCTCTCTCTCTCTATATATATATATATATATATATATATATATATATATATATATATATATATATATATATATATATATATATATATATATATATATATATATATATATATTTTTTTTTTTTTCGCAATGATATGGCGGGTAACCTGAAATTTCTTATGTGCATCCGAGCCCCCAGCAAGTGCCGCCTAGTCGGTTCGCGTGCACAGCTAATAATCAAATATAAGGATAAACGAGCAAGTTTGGGTTGATTCGTAAGTTATATTGATTTTTTTAGTTGGAACGTAAAGGAATGAATAAAGGAATCGGAGCTTACGACACTTCAGTTGCGAAATCGCCTGCGCAACGCGGGCTTCACCGCAACAATAGAGAAACAACGGAAAAGCCCACTTTACGTAGTCACGTTGTACTCTTGGGAAATAACTTCTGCGGCCACGTTGTAGGTTTAGTGTAAAATGTTGCTTTTAAGAATGAGATACGCTCTTTACGAAAATTTGTTACTTTGTTTATTTTTTATTCCGTCGGATCGCCTTTTTATTCTGTTAGAACTGATTAAAGCAGTGGCACTTACTTTGCAGCTGTACGGGTTACTTTGTGGAGGCGGACCAAGTTCACGTGAACATTTTCTAGAAGAAAGAAAGGAATAATACGAAGAATAATCAATATTCATGAGGTTAAAAATAAGTCTAAAGTTCTTTTTTTTTCTTGCAGAGCACAAATATTTGGGAAAGAAAAGCATGTAACCAAGAAAAAAAGAAGTAAACGTGCACGCTTTTCTTTGTCGGAGTAGGACTCACGGTGACTAGGCTTTGGTGCTTTCTTCCATAGGAACTTTAGATTCAAGTACCCAAAGCTCCCCAGCCTACCCTGCTTCGCTGGGTACGGGTAACGTTTCTCTGGCGCATGCTTTCATACACGCCGTTAGAAATTGCTCCAATTTATCGTTTTTTCCCCCTCAGGTATCATTCATCTTCCGCCAGACAAATCGCTTCTCTAAAAAAAATGAACTTGTAGAAACCGAACCTTCAGTAAAAAAGTACGTAATAAAAAGTACGTAAAGAGTACTCAATAAAAAAGTACGTGAAAGAGAAGAAAAAGTTGAGGTCGATACGAGGAGGTCTGGAACTCGATATATTCTCTCACATCATTAGCTTGAGCCGCTCAAGCTCACAGCAGGTTTTGGCCGGCTTACTTCGTTCGCTTTCCGAGCTCTCTACCGTTTCCTGTATCTCTGGTTTCTCCCGCAATACCATTCTCGGCTGTAATGACTTTCATATCGATTTCATGGTTGCAAAAAAAGAAAGTAGAAGTGACGATACGAATGGAATCACAATGTGACGACGGCCGACAGTGCTGCCAAGACTGCACACGTGTACGCGCCGAACATCGGGCAAAGTTTTTGGAAGTGCGTGGGTTAGTCCAGAAAAATAAGAAATAGAACGAAGAAGTGGCTTGTATGCGGTTGTTTAGTGAGTATTGGATACACAAGAAAAACAAAGAAAAAAAAAAACGGACAGCGATGTTCCGAGGGACGCTAATGGAAAGATTAACCGTAGGAAAAGGATAATAATAATAATCTGAAACTTTCGACAAAACGCTCATTTGTGGTATGCAACTAAATCTACACTTATATTTTGTCTGCAAAAAATATATTCCGCGAGCACCTGATCTACGCAGGTGCCGTCGTCTTGTTCAATTCTTCCACTG
Source organism: Haemaphysalis longicornis (assembly GCF_048455015.1). Classification (NCBI taxonomy): domain Eukaryota; kingdom Metazoa; phylum Arthropoda; class Arachnida; order Ixodida; family Ixodidae; genus Haemaphysalis; species Haemaphysalis longicornis. The sequence goes on from NW_027526445.1 coordinate 131,693,848, forward strand.
CGCCTGATTAGCCCTGTGGTTAGCGCACTTCACTGTTGCTATGGCGACCCGGGTTCGAATCCCACATGAACATGAATGTATTTTTGTTTGCTACCGTATTTGCACAATTCTAACCGGCACTTTTTTTTTATAAAAGCAGCTTTCAAGTTTGTGTGAGCGTTACAATCGGGCGCAAAACTGAAATCGGCTTCAAAGCGTCTTGCGGCATCGCCGTAGACACTAACTCCTCCGAAAATCCAACTCAATCCAATGCAAGACAATCCGTCAACATCACCCGAGTAAATTGTGGCGTACGCATTCGTCAATGGGCATAACTTAGTCGGCTGTTGCAAATGTTTATTTTTGAAATTTTTTTCGGAGTAAACCATTTTTCAGGTGTCCATTTGTAAACTTATCGGCGCGTTACATTCGGGGGCGCGTTAGAATCGTGCAAATACGGTATGTTCTCCCTACTGCGGCAACGATTTTGGTACCATTGTTTTGACGCTGACGAAGGCAACTACGGCCACTTTTCACGTTTGATAAGACGTCTAAGGCTTTATTTAGCTTTTGTGAAATATCAGGGACGTGTAACTTAATATTCGTGGCTACTCGGTGGATCGAGTAACCTTAGCGTTTGTTAGCGTCGTGTAGGAAGAGGCGACCGTAGAACCTGACCGACGTTGACACGGCCTAGCAAGGGAAACGCCGGAGAGCTTATCTCAGAAAAGCTCGGCGTTGCTAATGAGCTGACGCTGGCGCCTAGCGGAGACAGCTCTCTCTTGCAACAAGGATCCGTATTCGCTAGCGCCTATTCGTGTTTCCGCGCGCGCGGGTGGTTTGATTACGTGGAAATCCTTTTTGTTTTTCTTCCCCGCTGTTGTTGTTGTTGCTACTTCCTTCCGGCTTAACTTCCTGTCTAAATCGGCTTAACGTGCGCGTGCCGACGCTTGTTGGGGGAGCCCGCGACAGAAGCGCGGCTAATGAGGCGTGAATATCCCTTCGTACGGTCGTCGGTAGGGGCGAGCACAATACGGCGAGCTCGAGTCATCAGCCGCGCGTGTGTACTAAGAGGGGCACGAGAGCGCTGGAAAAGTACGAGCGGGGAAGAAGCCACGCATGTCCGAAAGCTTTGTCCCCGCGATAGCTGGCTATACTAGTCATAAAAAAACAAAACAAAAACAAACCCAGAATGTCGTAGAACAAACGAACCAAATATGTAAACGAAGAAACTGTAAAGTTTGGGTATTGAGACAGCAGCGCTGTTTATACAATTTGGTTGGCGCTTAATGCGTACTCCACTATATTGGGTAGAAGTTAAGAACGGCAATAGCTCACGTAGTGTATCACTCCGCCGAAGCGGCTAAGAACGACAACGCGCGCGCGTTTTAAAAGGAGATTGCGCGTAATGCGGGACGTCGTCTGCTTTTTCTCACGTAGTTTGTGCGTCGTTGCTGCAGTAGTTTATTATAAGCAGATTAAGGCCCAGAAATTACGGATGTCACGTTCAAAATACTCGCAGTAATGAACTCTTTGCGCCAACAGGACGAACGCGAAGGCGGAGAGCCTCCTGGGAGGAATGGAAGAAGTCGCGCATACGGATTGTGTCGTGTCACGCTAGTCGCAGTTCGGGTGCTCGGTTTGTCATGGTTTGGTTATTTTGGCGTATATCAAGTGCACACAACCGTAGAAGCCTACGCATATGCACTTCCTCGATCCTCAAGCCGATCAGCTCGCTTAGCCGTGCTCGCTTAACAAGCCTTGCTCAGGTGCCTCCGCAATGCTGCTTTAACTCAGGAACGCTTCTCTATTAGCTCACGAAAGGGGGGTAATCTTCCTCCACTGCCACAGGGAGAAACGTGCTCCTCCCTTTTGAAAAGAGGATGTTTCTACCTCTTAGGAAGCAATATATGGTACATTCTTGTTTCATCCATTAGGGAGAAGCCACCACACCTTTTTTTCCTTCCCTTTTCAATCCCTTCCACACCTATGAGCTTTGGGAGAGCGCTTTGGCCAGCTCTTCCCTCGACGTCCAGCGCAAGTTGGTGGAGAGGACAGAAGAGGCTGCCCGTGCCAATGGACTCCTGGAATGAGGAGGCCACCCTAAAGACTCTTTACTAGGAAACAATAAATGTGTTTAGTCTCTTCGAGTGCGTTATCAAACTGCTGATATGGCGTCCGAAAAGTGTCTTTCTAGCAATGCACGTAGGTAGTAGTAAAGCCAACTTTAGAGGAGCTTGGTGTATAGCGGAACGGCTTTTTATCCCACAGTTCCCACTTGGGAGCTTTTGCAATCTTTTTAACGCGAAGCTTTCGATGCCACACTGGCGCCGTCCATCGTTACGCCAAAGCGCGCTGCAGGAAAGCCAACTTACACAACCGGTTTCCACAAAGGCACCCAAAGCGCATCAAGGGAAAAAAAAGAAAAGAACGCTTCACGTGGTAGGAATCGAACCTGGGTCCCTCGCGTCCATCCAGTTGCGCCATTCCGACATGGTCGAGGCAGTTGGGGTTTTGGACTTGGAATTTGCTTCAGGTTTCGTGGAAGAAGCTTTCGCATTCTAACCACCTTTCTCTTTTGAGAAAAGGGTTTTGATGTTTTTTTGTTCCCTCCCTACGAGCTTTCTTGCGTGACTCGTTGCTTTTCCACTACTAGTTTGCTGTAGCTGCCCCCTAGACTTGTCCTCCTTGCACTCTCAGTATCACGGGACCAGCGATGCGTCCCGTACTCTTACACAGCGAGGTGTACGTGCGCTTTTCTTTTTTTAATTCTTTGTTTCGATTTCATGTGATCTCGATTCTGCCTTGCGCGAGAGCCCACCTCCCGGGAGAATGCCTTCAGACGCAGGGGTGCCTTTTGTGTTGCTGACTTATTCTGTAGTAGCCGTGCTGCGCAGGACGGAAGCGAAAGGTATACGTTGGACGCAGGCTCCGCTCACACCTTTACTCTTGGGAACCGCTCGGGTTCTCCCGGCGTGATCGAGTGGTGCTCCGTGTTCCTTTCGTGTCCTGTTTCTACGGGTTTCCCGTTGTGCTGTTTCTTGTTTCTTGATCGCATTTCCCAATTGTTCCCTTCTTGTAAGAACACTTTTGGCTGCTTGGTGGCCACTCTTGTCCCGCGTACTTTTTGTAATGTTTTTGTTGTCTTATTTTGTGCGTGTGAAGTTTGTAGGGTTAAGAAGACTCCGCAGGTTTTCTTTTTTCGCGTCGCTCTGTATTTTTATTTATTTATTTTTTTTGTATTATTTATTTGTTTATTATATTTATCACTGTACCCACATCGCCAGTTGGCATTGCGGTGGGGGTAGAAATTTTTCTAGTATTTTATTTTGTTTTACTGTATTAGTTATTTATTGATATTCGTGATGTTCATTTTATTCGTACTTTTTATTTTTATTTATATGAACCGCGTTTTTTAAATTGAATTTCGGTCATATACATTGCAGTAGGGGTCCCATGGCCGTGGGTAACGGCTGTACAACTCGTATGTACGGTGCGGAGCACCCTTGTCTATAACACTGAGTTCAACTTCAACTGGTTACCTCTCAAAACTGCGGACTGAAACTTGTCACAAAAGACGTTGAGGTCAAAATATATTGTCAAGACTTCAGAATGACATAATAGTTTTCTTAAAAAGTTTTTCGGCCGAGGACAGATAAGGCTATAAGTACAAAACCTGTGTTATAAACAAGGGTGTTGCCCTCTGTACACGAATGAACCCAAGTATGCTATTATTTCAGTGTTTGGCTCTAGGATAACGCTAAATATTTGGTGACTTTCAGAAGCGGATAAAAGAAAAAAAAATCAAGCAGAAATATGCCGCGGGCGTCCAGCCAACGCTTCCGTGACTCGATGCAGGTTACGGTTGCATCAAATCAACCACTGCGACTGAGCGGTTTATACCAGCTGGCACGTCGCTTCCTGCATGTGTGGTTGTGGTTCGCAGCGAGCTCGTCTTGGGCTTTGTCCTTGATCTACTTTACGATGTTCATGGTTAAGCTAGCGGCAGTGACACTAGTGACACTACATCTGCATGACTTCGGCCAATGGGAGTTGTAATGGTGGTGGTGGTGGTGGTGATGGTTCCAGTGGAAATGGCAAGCACTCACTCACGCGAGTTAACCAGTTAAAGGGCGCTGGACGAAGGAACGTCTATGGAGAACCACGAAACTTTTTCTAATGCAGTTGAATGTCTAAGTAGTGAAGGAACCAGGGCCGTGTAATTACTTCGCTAACCGGAAACACTGTCAAACCGAGAAACCATTAGTGAGTTTGTGGGTAAACTGCGAGGAAGGGGCCAATAATTTGTTCGTTGAATCGGAAAATTCGCAAAATTGGAGTTAATCTGTAAACGCCCTCCTTTTCCTTCTTTCCGTTCTTATCGCCGGCGGCATTCTCTAGCGTCTTATTTGTATTCTATGTAGTCCGCCACTATAGACCAGCTGCCTGGTGGGGAACTACATAGCGGAGGTCGTATTCGAACACGTTTATGGAATTCCGATCAACTACTTTACGGTAAGGCTGTCGTTACGGTGCACCAGCGACAGGCTGGTCTGCATCCGCTTTCACGCGAATGAAAACTAAATAACTTTATAAACAGTGAAAGCAACGAGCAGACTATGTGGGGAAGGAGAGTCTGGGGAACAAAGAACCACGTGGAGAGAAGGATCGGAGCGGGTATTGATTTTTCAATTTGTGAAAGGACCGGGTACCTAGAAAAGGGAGAATTTGAGAATGGAATGCAACGTAAAGAAAACCGAAAGAAAATGAAAAGGGACCCAGAAGGAAGATAAAAAAAAATGGCTGCTCCACTTTCATCTTTCTGGTATATTTCTTTCGCTAGCCACCTTTTATCTCTTCTCTCTTCTACTTTTTGAGAGAGGTGTACTTTTTTTGAGCCCTGATCCCACCCATCGCCTCCGGCATTTTATTCCTCACCCAGCGTCTTCGCTGTCGAGTCTTCTCTTCACGTTTTGATCTCACTCGCGATCTCACTACCTAGAATTTTTTTTTCTTCGTCTTCTCCCGTTCTGTTTGAGTTGTGTCCAGCGTCTTTCACCCTCTCCCGGTGTTGTACGACTCTGGGCCTCTAACTTTGGTAGATTTGTCGTTTCTAGCTTCGTGAAATCCCCCGACGGTTTTTTCTCACTCTTTCGTATACGATTTCTCCTTCACTTTTTTTTTTCTCCCCTCGACAGAGCGACCCACGCGTCGTGCCGCAGATGCCCATCTATTTCAGGTCCTGGCCGACTGGCTGTTGGCGGACCAATATTTTTTACCGCCATCGGTTGGGGGGACGGTGTAGGCGTGGTCTCGGATATAACCTGCCGTGTGTTTGTATGGGGCGTGGATGAGCAATTTTTCGGTCTTTATTGTTACGTAGATCCTAGCTTCTTTTTTTTTTTTGTCTGCCCGCGCCACCATCTGTTCTCGATCTTTCCAATTCCGTGCTGCAGCATTGAGCTCAATGTCTGACCCCCTGCGACAATCATGGTTCCCCGGTTTCTTTAGACTTCGTCTGAAGTACGCTTTCGCAACACGACGTATGTCCAAAAACTGCGAGAAGGGGGAGGGGGGAGTAATGGTCAAGGACTAAATGACGTATTGAGCGTAAAAAATCAAAGTCCCTTGCTTTTTAAGAGAAAGACGGTTAAAACGCGGAGATGGAAGCCTGGAAAGCCATTCTGAAAAGCCTGACAGTGCCGTGTAAAGTAAGGTAGTTGTTCTGGGTAGAACTTAGGAGTGACAGTCGGCTTGTGAGCGATAGTTGGGTGCTGTTGACTCATGCGGTCGTATTTCATTCCGTATTTGAACAGTGTACAAAAAAAAAAAAAATAGGCGCTAATAACGAAAATGAACAGCACTCTGTATTCAGAGTATAATTCCCGGTACGGAGTTCAAGACGATCCGCTCACAAGCGCGCAGTCTCATACATGTTTCCTCCCCGCCCCGCTCCATACGAACCCCCGCCCTCCTTCCCCTTCCACCGCGCGTTCTCCCTCCGATATCGTTCGTGGGGCCGCATCCGTAATTCATCTCATTTTTCGGCGCTCCTGACCTTGATAAGGCGTGTCAGGACGGGTGGCTGAAAAGGCAGCGCCCGCGCGTGGGGGCGGAATCCATCTTTCCCTTCTGGCCGTTGTGATATATATGGCCGGGCGTCACGACCTCTCTTGCCGACTCCGTGCGCGTCCCTCGAGGGAATACAGCAACTCTCCGCGCCCGCAGGGCACTGTCCGTATCTCGTTACCATTCCCAAGTTTCTCCGTACTCTCAGTATCTTTTCGGTCTCCTCCCCCTGTTCTCTCAGCCGTCCATCGCCCGGTTTCAGCAATACCTGCCCCACGGGCGCTGCGTTCGTCTTCATCGCGCCTCTACGCTTAAGTAAGGGACGTACAATCGTCCCTGAGGCATTTTCGCCTCGCCCGCATCTTCTGATAGGCGACGTGCGAATAGAGTTGTGGGGAGGCGTGCGAAAGTTTGGCGCGTCAAAGGAACGGGGAGTCTCTCTATTGACGTGCCTTTATCTTTTTTTTTCTCCCTCTCCCTTCCTCTCTAAGAGTTCCTTCTTGGTCCAGGGTGGGTTTGCAGGTTCGTGTCGCGCTATTTGCAGCTTCCCTTCTCTCACTATTGTTCTAATCATCTGCCCTCACCGCTCTCTCTCTCTCTCTCTCTCTCTCTCTCTCTCTCTCTCTCTCTCTCTCTCTCTCTCTCTCTCTCTCTCTCTCTCTCTCTCTTCTTTTAGGGCGTCCAGGCGTATAAACACAATAGCGAAACTGGAGACTCATGGGTGGTGTGCTATATGTCTTGCGGCGCCATTCGCAATTCACTGCTCTCTCTCCATCTCTTTCTTCTATATGATGGAGAGCTTGGGAGCGGACGGGACACCAGATATGTCATTTGTCATTCGACAGAGAGAAAAAAAAGTGAGCGAGGAATGGAGCGATGGGTGAATGAAAGAGCAAGAGCGAAATGAATAGATGTCTACTGCGAGAAGTAATAACGAAGATGCCTTCGAAGCGTTGCTGGGTTGGCGTAGATGTAGCGTGACGAAGTGAAGGGCCCTTTCTACGACGCAGGGTTGTCGCTTTTTTTGTGTTCGCCGCTGTTTCTCGAGTGTGTCCATCTCTGAAGAAGTATTGCCCTAGACCTGTTCGACCCGGTGGATATCTAGGGGAGAAAAAAAAGGAACGGAGGTGGTTGCGTTTCTTCTATTTCCTTTTTTTTTTTTTTTTGCAGACGATTTTCGTCAAGCGTCAACTAAAGCTAGAATACAAGCTAGCCCCCTCCTGCAACTTCGTCGTAGTGGACGCAGGTAGCTAGCGCAAACAGAGCCGCGTAAACAAGTCACGTGCTTAACCACGGATACTTCTTTGGACGCCTAGCCCGAAGGTTGTTGGTACGTTGCCCACCCTTGGCGCGCATTTTTATTCGCTTTCTTTCCTGAAATTTTAGAAATCGGTATCTGCATTGGAAAACACTCAGTGCACCCCTCCGTCTAACGACGAAGCTTTTCTGAACCCGAAGCTTTCTCACGATTGGTTCCTTGGTTGTCGTGTGAGTTTGGACTTTTGACTCGCATAATTTTTGGACTTTGCCTCGTTCAGCTTTGACGTTGAGTTGCAAGCAGTTTGGACTTTTAATCGCAGCGGCTTTGACTTTTACCCCTTGCCATTTGATTTCGCACGAACGAAGCGAGCTTCGCGTTCAACCATCGTCGCCGTGAGAGGGAAGGGTGGATGATGTTTCCGTCTAAATTTGCACGTCCATGCTGCACCCGTCTCCAAGTCCAAATCCAGACTTTTTCGACCGCGTCAAAATGGCACAATCGTATAGACATCGGCCTTAATTGTAACGCGAGGGTGCCAGTTTCGATGCCGGCCACGGGGAGAGTTTTCTTCTTTCACTTAACCCACCATCATCATCACTGTCAAATAAAGTTGGCTTCCCTGCAGTTCGTTTTCGACGCGACATACGCCATCAGAGAGAGACATACCAAACTTCGCTTTAAAACGGTCAAACTACCTCCCATATGCTTTCCCTGTCGTTCTGGAGTGTTGGCTTTCGCTTTTATATTAACCTTAGGTATGCACCAAGTTGCTGTGCGCGTGAGCTTGCCATAAATAAGCAAGTCACACGCGCGTCATATCTCTATTTTGCTCACTTTGTGGCGGTTCTGTATCGCCTTTCAGCAACCCTAGGCCGGCGCCTGGCGTGATTTATGCGGACCGATTTATTTCCCCCCCTTTCTAATTTCCTTTCTGTCAGACGCCTTCGCGTTCGCCGGCTGACTTCAACGTCCCTTCTTTTCACTTGCTTCATTCCGAGCCTTACCAGTTTCCTCCCCCCCCCCCCTCACCCCCCATTTCTCTGCCGCCAACTTTTTACGTTTTTTTTTGTTTTTTCGGCGCCGCTTTCAACGCCACCCAGTTCCCATTTCTTGCGTCTGCGTAGCCATTGGCTGCTGTTATCACGACGTGTCGCGGGATTCTATTAGTTTTTTGTTTTTGTTTTTTTGTTTTTGCGTGCTACCCGCCGTTCACTGCGCGAGGGACGGAACTCCGAAAAGATCACGGTGGAAACAGAGAGAGAGGGGGAGGGGGGGAACTGAGATTTGCGCGGGTAGGAGGTGCGGTAGGGAGGTATACGCCATTAATTTCGTATATTGAAATGTCATTCCAACGCCATGGCAGGTATGAGCGCGCGCCTGTCGCGGTGCTTTTTAGTCGTCGCAGCGAGGTTTCGTTCGCGAGGATTAAGTAGATTTCGTTTGTGTATGCATGCATCTTTTCCTTGTCACTTCTGTTGGGAAGAAAACTTGCGTGTATATATGGCCGCCGTGAGGCGGCGGTCTTAGCGTGTCTCCTGCGTTATTGACGCGTTTGCTTTATTTTTATGTTTTATCCCTGTCTTGGCACGCGGCGCCGGCTTGACAGCGAGACAGCGCCGCCATATATAAAAATTTTTCATCTTAGTGCGAGACTTTTCGGCGCTTCGTTTGCCTGACTGTCGGCAGCAGCGGTAAGCCTGTCACGGCGCAGCCATGATATAGACGGCTAGTTGGGAGTGGCTGTCATCGGGGTGTTTTGGAGTTCCTCGGTGGGCTTCATCCGGGACATTGCGCGCTGCGTAATTCCTTTCAAGAGAAGCTCTTCTTGAGACTTCGAAGGCAAACAGCGCGAAGATAGGACAAGAGGAAAGTCACACTACCTCGTCGATATCACACTAAAAGGTGGTACCGGAGGTTCTCTAGATTACGAAATCTTTATAAGTCCCAGGCTCTCTCCTTTCATGATAGCGCGTGGCGATTGCACAGCCATAGAAAAGTGGAGCGCGGATCTATCAAGACCTAGGAGTTGACGATGTGCTACTTGTCGACGACCTCACGGTCCTTCCGCGTTGCTTCAGAAATTAGAAGCAATGCTTCAGCACATGACAAAATGGCTGTGCATAGCATCATCTCACGAGTGGTAATCACCCCCTCCCCTATTCTCTTTACCGTAATCCTTTCCTATCGCTTTCTCCGCTTCCCTGATGCGTCCTTCTTCCCTTAGGGGAATCTTGAGCAGAACGCCAGTTTTAAGAAGACTCTCGAAGAGGCTAAAGGAAGCGGCTTTTACAGCTCGCGTCTCCTACCGAGCGGCTCGTTAAACATTCACACTTTGACGCCTGCTGAGACGTCTCTGTCAGCGCCACGTCGACGACACTTTGCGCCTGTAAACTTAGCCTCGGTGGCAGACAGCAAGCACCTACGGCAGCATCGCTTTGCCGTCGTCCTTATTTCTTGCTCTGTGACAATGCTCTCTCCTCCCCCACACACCAAATAAACAGATAAAAAAGAAAGTGAAACCGACTTCGCGGTTGGTGAGGACGGAGAAAGGGCAGCGACAGCGTGTTTACTACTACACCCCGAGTGTAACGACCCATTCTTCCCCGGGACTCACCGTTCCACAGCGCCCGACCATTGTTCTCCGACTGCCAGGCCCTCTCGCTATCTCCGCTCGCCGCCCTCCCGCCCATCCCCCTATCTACTCCCGCGGAGGCTGGTAGAGCGAAGCGTGGTCATTAACGAACCTGTCCGAAACTTTCGCTCCTTCGCGGATGAAAAGCCTCCTCCCCATCCCCATCTCCTCCCGCGCCTCGTCTACCTTTGTATTCCCCGTTGGGAGAGCCTGGAGAGCTGGGAAGTAGGGGAAGTGGTGCGCGTTTTGCGAGCTAATTGCTTTCGTTGGACGACACTCTAGGGTGCGCGTCGCACAGCGGGGAAAGAGGCGCTGCGCAGTAAGTTGGGCAGGCACGAGCGGCTGAAAAGGCTTCCTTTCTGGCTTGGCTTGGCTACGTTCGGAGGGCTCTTCGCCCACGCGTAAATGGTAACGCTGCGGTACCTGTGGCTGCGGTAACACCACGACGTTGCGACCACCACGTGGGGCAATTAGGGGAGGCGAAACATGCGCGTCGTTAGGTGGTTGCTGCTGGCGCGCTCTCAAAGCCGGTGGCCTAAAGTTTCAGGCGTTCAAAATACAACTAACGAGGTACTGAGAAAGGGGATATTTCGGTCGTTATCGTGCATAGTTATTGCTTTAGAGCTGCTGGGATGCGTCGAAGGCTTTTCCGTGCGACTAACGATGCTCTTAACGTCCGATTACCGGCGCCAACTGGTCTCATGACGAAAAAACAGTATCGTTAAGAGAGTATGGGCCTCTGGGTCATTACTACGCCAGATCTGGAGTCACCGTCGCACTATTTCTTTTCTTGACGCCCGAGTGGTAGTTTATCGCGCATTAGGTCCTCGATCTGTGTACAAGTTGTGAAGCTCAAGCCGCAACAGCTTAAGCCGGACCGTGTAGTTGTCGTATTTGCTGAATTGCCCGGTTTAGGTTGTTCCTATTCGTTTACTACCGTAAATCGTCCTGTTACTGGGTCGTTCCCCGCTGAAGTCTCGTTTCCGGAACGATGTCTCCCCGGACAGCATTACTGAAACCGGTGTGCGTTAGCCGTTGTGAGTTGCGTTTGAGTTCGAGTTAGTCTCGTTCTGTTACGCTGTCCGTTTGGTCCACCGCGAAACTAAGAAAACGAAAGAAAAAATACCAGGAGAAAGGTATTAAACGAAATACGATAAGCCTTCACCCTCCCCGACGAGCTCGTTATCGTTCCCGAGTCGAGAGATTTGCCCCCGAGAACCATTAGAACAAGTGCGGGCCAAGTAAGCGTCCCTGGAAAGGAGAAAAGACCCGTAGGGTTCCGGCCTTGCTTTTGGAAAGAGACAGGGGACGCGGACGAGATACGGCGGAGACGGGAGCGATCCATCATCGAAAATGGACCCGTGGTCCGAGCCAAAATCTCCCCGTGTTCTGTCTCTTTGTAGCCTTTTGTGCCTACCTTTCTACGTAAGGCAGCATTTGCTCCGTACTCTGGGTAATGGAGCCGACCGCGGATGTCGTGGTTGGGTTTTGTTGCTATAGGATGTCGCTGGCTGTCGCTTATGTGGACCCGTCCAATCTTTGTTGCAAACGCCGAAAAAGTTTCCAGGGATGCATCCGGTTTGAAGCACGGACACAGCCGCCAATATGCGCGATTTTTTTTTTGTATGTCCTTCTTTTTCATCAGCTCAATTGAAGGTTCAGCATTGCGTCATCTTGCTACAGCCCCGGGTTCCGCGTCTCTGTTCGTGCTAACAGATTTCTAAATACTAGAACATGTTTATGTATACTGAAGGAGGAAACCGGTATGTAACACATTAACGCCGCTTACGAAGATGCTATTAATAAAAGTCGCTAGGGCCTGTGTACATTAATATCAGTCTTCCTATATTTCCCCCCTAAAGAGGGCTTCTCAGAAATGTATCTGTGTATAGTTGTAAAGCCGATTTTAAAGATGATGTGTATCTAACGCTCCATAGCAATAAGTGTTTTTTTTTTTTTTTCTTCCGGATACGTTGTGTGCCAGACGTGAGCACACTGTTCCGAAGCTCGTTGCATTCACTTGAAAACACGGTGTCACAGTCGCGGGCGAAATTGAAGCTTCGTGCAGGTGAAGTAGGTCGACATCGTCGATGTCCCATCTGTCTCCTCTGTAGGTTGTCGAAAAAACCGCGATCAGCGGCACGTTGACAAGTTATCGACCGCGTGCGACGATTGACGCGCGCATTTTTCAAAATACCATGCCGATAAAGAAAAAACACTCAAGCAAACAATGCGTCCAGGAACGATCGGCGAAGATATAAGCCACAGCGAGTCTCGCCCGAGAGATCGTTAGACGTCGTCTACAAAAAGAGAGGAAGGAGCGGCCGGAGGGGACATCAAGTATTCATCGCCGAGAAAGGAGGAAGGCATTTCGCGCGCGGTGTCGATGGCGACGAGGCTTGCAAGCCGGCTTGAGACATCGCGGAAAGGTGTGTAGGGGGCTATCCAGACAAGACGCTGCTCGAAAAGCAGAGGAGACGAGAAGGGAAATAATAGTTACACAACGAAGGCGGCAGCAGCCGCAGCCTTTTCCGGCGTTCTCGGCAGCCTCCCCTCTCGCAGCGGCTGCGTGGAACGAAAATGACTGGTCGTTACGTCTTTTAGTGGGCTCCCAAACAGAGGAGACGTAAAAGGGGCGGTGGCAGGCTCGACTCGAGGGGCATCATCATCGTTAGAGCGGCGGCGCTCGCGGAACGCACAAGTGGTAATGGCCGACCTGTGGATATTTGGAAGGAGATGGGCGCGAGAGGGCGTCAGGAGACTCAAGACCTCGCAGCAGGTATAGGCCTACTTTTTCTCCGCTTGGAGCGTGGCCGCTGATAGGTGGGTTGGCGAGCGCTTCGATGAAGGGCTCGTGTTCCGGACTCCGCGCACACCTAGAGCCGCGTATATTTATACCGGCCGGGACAACAAGAAGCCGGGAGCTTCTTCGAAGATGAGGAGCTTGCTTCGAGTCACTCACACGCACCGTTTGTCGAATAGCAGCGCACTGATCGGTGGTCCCTCCGCGGGAAAATACCTGCTTGGTTGTTATGCCCCCGTGGAGGCCGATCCGCTTGCAATGGGCCCCACGGTGATACATGCCTGTTTTTTTTGGAGGCGAAACGCTGGGTGTGGCTGGGCGTGTCATTGTTTTTCGCTCAACGGAGCTCACTTCGAAGACTTGGCCGCGGCTTGTTGTTCTGGGCAGTCGGGATGAGCGGTTGCTTCGTGGCGTATATTTGGTGGGGTCATTTCCGAGTGCGTACATTTGTTCGTGGGCCCGAGCTAAGCGTGCGCTACTACAGATGTTTGGATGCTTGGAAGTCCTTTGGGCGGGGGTGTGGGTGCAGATACAACGAGGGAGATGGCGCCAAATCGCCGCGTTAGTGCCTACTGATGTGTTAGTGCGATAAGTGCGCCGTAAATAGGTACAAGGGGAGCAGGGCTCTTTCCGAGTGGTGATTAATGTAACGACAACAACAACAACAACAACAAAACGAAACAAAATAGCAGTAACGGAGTAAGTCTTTTACTCTAATTGAAGGCTTTCAGAAATAGTGTTCTGGTGTGCACGCGTCTAAATACTGGAAACAAAATGAACGGGACCGTCGAAGTCGTAAAGTGAGGCCATTTCTTGACGATCAAATATGCGCGTTCTTTCAGACGTTCCGCACCAAAATGCTAGGCATTTTTTCAAAGGTCACTTAAAGCGTCGCAGTCAGTTGGCGCTGCAAAACTTGTTGTGGTCCGTTCTTTAATTTTTGTACATCGCGCGAAACGTGTCGATGCGAATATGTAGAACGCATGTCCGCGGACTAGACTGCTTCTTGTTTTCCCCGGGAGTCGCCATTGCTGCATCAGTGTTGTTTCTAACCCCGGGGTGGTCCAGTGCGACGAAAGAGTCGTGCGAATGATCATTCTTGCCGCCGTGTGCGCATTCCTAGTGGAGTTTTGTGCTGCAGGGCCTTTATACGATTAGTAGTACGCTTGTAACGTAGACTAAGAGTTGTAATATCGCACGAGTGTGTACTGACGTTTTCGCTTTCTGCTTCTTCTTTTGCAGGTTCATTAACGCGAGGCGAAGAATCGTGCAACCAATGATCGATCAATCTAATCGAGCGGGTGAGTGAACCGTATTTTGATCTTGGGCTGTCAAATCACCCCTTTCCTGTCATGTCACCCCCATCCGTCATCCATCCTTGCCACTCATGTTCTTCCTCTCTCTCCCATTCACCTACCGCTCTCCTCGCTCTCATTCGTACCTCGTACCTAGCACTCGATCCACTCGCTCGGCCCCACGCTACACACTCCACTGCTCTTGGCCCTTCCCTCCCCCCACGTAGTGCCATTCCTCGTTACGGCCCCTCCCCCATTTTCTTCAGTCTTCTCGCAATACTACTGTGCCTCTCCCGCATCTTCCCTGCTCTCCGATTCTTATTCTCCATAATTTCCCTTTTCCGCGGTGTTTCCTCCCAATCCAACACTCTTCCCATCCCGCGAATCTCTTCCCCTCTGCATATTCATTCTGTCTTATGCTCTCCTGCTGTTCCCCTGCGATCTCTTCCTTCCACTCACACCTTTCCATGCACTTCCTCCTATTCCCGGTTACCATCCATCCCTCCCTAGTTCCCCACATTTTTCCCTGTCACGTACGCAGTCTTTCGCTCCAATCCCACTCCCCCCTTTTCCTACCCCTACTGCTTGTGTCTTTTCAATGCCTCTCTCTCTGTCTCTCTCATACATTTCCCTACTTCCGTACCGTTTTCCTTTCCTCTTTTCCCTAACTTCACTCTTCTTCCACTCTTGCCGCCATTCCTTTTTTCTATCCCCCTTTATAATACTCTCCGATCTTCCTTTGTTTCTGTGAAGGTAACTCCCTCCCCCAAATCCGGATCACGTGATCCACCTGTGACCCACGAATATATATGTCTCTAGTTGATTTGAGCCACAGTAAGACAGTCAGACAGGCCGAAAATTTTGCGTTGAAGTAGCCCAAAAAGGACTGTCGTCTTTAAAGGGGCACTGACACAAAAATTTTGCATCTTGTTTTTTTTTGTTGCGATAAGTAGCTAGTGACCTACTTATAACCTGTAGAAACCTCATTTGCTTCAGCGTGCGACGGTTGTTTAATTAGAGGCATTTTCAATGCGGCCAGTCGCAGTTTCGGTTTCAGCGAGTGCCGCGAAACGATGGATTTTGTGGATTTTGTGTGAACAAAGCTGACCACGTGACCGTCGGAGGGATATCACAGTTACAGAGCAGAGCCGCCGTAGCACTGTCGAATCCGCATCGACGGCAGTTTCTGCGAATGCCCCCCCCCGTACTGATCTCGTGAGGCGCCTAATTAAAAAGCGACCGTGGATGTGACGCAGGCGCTGCGAGTGCAAATGCTACCGCGGCTAACGAACGACGCGCGACGCTCGAGACGGTGGGTGGCAAGACGCGCGCTGGGAGCAGCCGGCCGGTCTGCCTACAGGTCCGCCTACAGATGTGTTCGGCTTAGCACTGCGGCGGATATTCGAGTGCCGCTCTCGTGAGCGGTGCGGATGACAATTTTTAATGCAACCCGCCATGGCATCATTAACTCCTTTCTCATGTAAGCCACCATGGTCGGGACTTGGGGACAATTTCGTGCAGCGGTAACAAGCTATCACTCGAGCTACCTGCGCCGGCGTGGGCCACTTCGCGGCCGTGGCCGCCGCCTGCACAGCGACCGTGCGGCTAGCTCAGTGGGCTTTTCGTGCCTCCGGCGCGTTTTCGCATCCAATGGTAATAAACAGTAATAGAAACAGAGTGCCTGGAATAGAACTTTGATAGCGGCCAGCTGCCCCATGAGCTGACGAAATCACGGCGCCTCCGCCGCCAACGATCGGGTCTTTCGTTCTCGAGAGCAGAAGCTCCGCCCTCCGGCCCTCCGATTGGAGCGGCGAGCTGGGCCAGCCGGCGAAAAACGCCGGCAGTGCGGAAGCGGCAAACACAAACTCGTGACGTGTTGAATGTTGTTTATTTACACGATATCCTCGGGATGTCGATTGCGCGTGGTCCTCTGCTGGCTGCTCGGTTGCGTTTCGCACACTTTAAAATTGATTTTAAATATGTTTTAGGCTGTATTCGCCGCTGATATTTTGCAGATGATGTATATGTGTTCCCACGTTCCCACCAATCTATCTCTGAGGTTATCTCGCCTTCAAAATTTTGTGTCAGTGCCCCTTTAAAGCTCAAATACATGTCAAGCGCAAGCTTAGTTTATTCTGTTCCGTCCGAACGCAATACCGGGGCGACCAGATCCCCTTCTGGTGCCTTAATTCTGATCGCCGTCCGTTTCAAAAGTGTCAGTTTCGCGCTCAATTTTAAACGTGACGATATCGAACTTGCGAAGCCTCCCTCTCGTCAATGACAAGCACAGAAACCGACGCCTCGCGTTGCTTGCGCTGCGTCACATCCGCGGATGTGACGCAGCGCAAGCAACGTTAACAAATCCCCCTGAGACACGTTGCGATGGCATCTCTCAGTGTATTTATGGTTGTACTTCACAGACACTAGTAACACATTTTGAATATATTTCAAGCAATATTTTCTGTGTCTTGAAAATGCAATACTAGCACATTTTGTACGCATTGCAAGTGGCGTTTTCTACGCATTTGAAAAGCATTACTAGCGCATTTTTTAGGTATTGAAAAGGGTATTTTCTGTGCATTTTCAATGAGTTTAAAATGCATTGAATATATATTTTCGCTGCACTCCTAATGTATTTGCGCGATACAGTTGGAATACGATTTAAAGGTATTTAGAGTGCATATGGAATGTGAACAAAATAATGCAAACTAAGTAAACAGGTAACATGTGTATTAAATGCATTCAAAATACATTGAAAATACGGCGTTTTCGTTTCTCTGAGGGCCAATAAGGCTCACTTTGAAGCGGGCATGGATAGGACCGAGCTTAAACCCCGCCGCTGGGGAGAGAAGAAGTATAGCGCCGATGGAACGCACTCTATTTCACCACCGGTGTCTCTGGCGAGCTACGTATAGAGTTCTGATCAAGCGCCTGCCACGTGCTTTGGCCCTCCACGTTTCTCGCGCCGGAATCTCGAGCGGAGAAACAGCGTTCGGGGGGGAATCAAATGTCCCGGTGTGCGAGGCGCGCGCTCACCATCGAAGCTGTCGGCCGTGCTAAACGTGTAGTGGACCTGCCGTGGCGCAGTGGAGGCGAGAAGAAGCACCGGGGGAGCAGTGGTGACTGCGACGGGGGAGCTAACTCCTCCTATGCAGTCCCCGCTCCCTCAACCATTTATGTTCCAAAATAAGTGACTGTACCTCGGGCCGGGCCAGGCATGCTGCTTGTTAAAGCGGAAGCGCTGTCTGCGTCACGCATAGGCTCACGATGATGTGACCCCTGCTGTTGGTAATTGGGAAATCTGAAACACACACACAAAATCCCGGGCCATCTCCACTAACGTGAAACCTGGGGTGGGGCGAAGCATGCGGTATATGAGTGTATTCTTGGCGCCTTGGCGTTAGCCTAACCCATATGCTGCAACGCGAAGTGGTACAAGAGCATATTCCGGAAATATTATACGCAGATTTTGCCCACGGAAATGAAACCGTCAGGAAGTAGAGCTATACAGCTTTGCTGTAGAAGTCTGGTGTCTTTGAAGCACGAATCGTTCTATCGCGAGGCGTAAACGAGTGCCTTATGAAGCGTTCCAGCGCGAGGCGGGAACGAGTGTCCCGGTATTTTTTAAATACGCGTTACGTTTTAGCGCGAGATGTAAACGTGTTTACCGGTGTTTTAAATGCAGAGCATTTCAGTAACTCACGATGTCACCCGCGTTGACGTCCGTAGTCGTAGTCCGCACTCCTCCCCCTACACTATATATAAAAAAATACTATCCGGCGCCTGGTTTCGATCCCTCTACCCTGTGGGCGGAACGCGAGGTACATTCCCACTGCTCCACAAAGCCGACACAGAATGGGAGGCTACGAACGCGCCTTATATCCTTGACTCATTCAAACTACGTCAAGAAGCTGCTGATACAACGCATTCACTACCACCAACTCCCCCAACACTAAACGTTAACGCAATACACCCACCTCCTATGCGACGCATTTACTCGAGTCCCCCTTGCGGGGAGATGGGCCCAATTTTTTTTAATACGCGTTACGTTGTAGCGCGAGGTGTAATCGTGTTTTGCGGTGTTTTAGTACCGTGACTACATGAGACGACACTTACGACGACGACAGGAGACGCCAACAGCTTCAGCCCCTAAAAAAATGAAATGGCTGCTTCTGATAGTGCAGTGATAAAGGATGTTGTTCTGTAGCTGGGGCTCCCAATTTCACGCGACCGCCAGAGAGAGAGAGAGAGAGAGAGAGAGAGAGAGAGAGAGAGAGAGAGAGAGAGAGAGAGAGAGAGAGAGAGAGAGAGAGAGAGAGAGAGAGAGAGAGAGAGAGAGAGAGAGAGAGAGAGAGAGAACACTAAACTTTTTAAAGCCAATATCAAGCCAACTAGGGATTAATCCTGGTCGCCCTCTCTTGGAAGCTCAGCTCCAGCGCCTATAGAAAACACCGAACTGTTTGAGCACTGTTGCAGCGTAGTTCCACAACCGACTATACCTGCTCATTAGACACGGCCGTTCCGTATGCGATCAAGTTCGATGCATTAGGCCTACAGGCATTTTTAAGGAACGAAGTGTTTTTCCGCACACTTGTGGCAAACGCAATGGTAGCACACTATAGCTGTGGGCAATCCATCAAGTATTGTTCAAGCTGATACAGAACACGTTTTACATCGGCGATTTTTACTCACCCGTCAGAAGAAAAAATCACGCTGGTTAAAGGAAATAAAAAAGGAATTGGTTATACGACAATTCCTATTTTTTGCAGCTTTTTTAAGAACGAATGAAGGTGTGTATTAGAATGTAAGGTGTGTATTCAACGGGCAATTGTTGGCGACTTTAATTTAAGGCAGCAAAATTTCACAAGCTGGCTCTGGGTACTGTTTATAGTATATCTACTCGCGCTGCATCTGCGCCTTCGAGTATCTCCATACAGTCAGAAAACGAATACTGTGTGAAAACTGCTGACGACGTGTCCTCAAAGGAAAAAAAAAAAAAAGCAGCAGCACCTATAACGAAAGCATCTTGTTTCAAAACGAGTTATCATCAGCAAGCGCCGAAACCAAACCGAAACGTCGGCATTTCGTTTCGGCTGCTCTAGCGTGGTAGAAACGTGGTCACGCCTGCAGGAGGAAAAGTCACGGCACTGCAGCTCCCTCCTGGAACGTTACATAGGCGTCAGAATATCTTGGGATCGGGCGAGTTGTTTCATAATCACGTTTCATAATCACCTGAAATTTTCAGCTTGAACGTAGACAACGAAGGATAGTCAAGAAGAAAATACGAACGCAATGCTTCGGGTGTCCTTGCCGACCGTTTTTCGTTTCCTGCTTGCAAGCTCAAATTTTCGAACGATTATAGCCTTTCCAGTCCGTACAAAAACTTTCAGACGCAAGTCTGGAAGTAAGTTTCCCAACACTGCGGTATCAAAACCGTAAACATATTCTACGGCAACCTTGATTTTTGTCCTTTGCGAGTCTACAATAATCGCATTAACAGGGATGCTGTTTCGCAAACCGCAATTTTTCGTGTCCGCAGTTAAAAATGTTAAGAAATTGCCGAGCACGAACACGTGAGAGCGGGCCTCGCGACGACCGCTCAGCGTTCTCGGCGCACGTTTATCAAGCCAAACATATACCCACTTAGGGAGATTGGCCAAGAAAGGCCAAAAACAACAACAACAACAAAGTGGGGTTGTGCCCCCTGCCATAGGAACTGGTGAAACAGGAAAGTGACATGTGCCTTCACAAGAGCATTCCAATGTTTGTTGTGCATCGATATGAACGCTATTTATATTTCGTCGGTATGGCACCGTTATACGCATCAACGCTATAGACACTGCATTGCGCGCGCCGGAGCATTGCGTAAATCCGAATTAAACCACATGCGTTCGCAAACAGTCCGTGCGAACGAAACCAAACGGGTTGTCAGCGAATCGTTTGGTGAACACACGGTCCGCTGCAGCGAAAAGAGCAGCGGACCGTGTCACGAGCGCGACATCGGCAAGTCGGCTTCCCCGCAGCTTACGCTGCGCGTCCCCCGTACACGTAGGCGCTGGCATCGAGGCGCCGACTGTCGGCGCTCATTGGCGTCATTATGCACTACTTCGCTTCGCCTCTCCTAGATGGCAGCACCATCTGAAAGGAAGGATATAAGGCGCGTTCGTCGTCCTATTCATGCGTCTGTTCATAGCGCAGTCGGGAGCGCGTTTCGTCAATCGAAGTTTTTCTGGCGATGCCATTTCCGTGACGGATAGGACGTCAGAGAGATCCTCGTGGACCCCGGCATAAAACACTTTCGTGTTAGAAAATCTCCAGCGTTCGTCCTAATCGTGGCAACAGTTGCTCGGAACGAGAAAGACCCATTATAGCGTACGCTCCTCCAAGGTGATGTCCAATGATTGTCACTTCGCAAAAAGTGAAAGAAGCTCACACTTATAGCAACAATGATGGAGTAAATGTCACTGCAGCGGCGAAGGATTAAATCGGCTGCAATCCTGGGCTTAAACCTTCGTGATGGTCGGGACGGTACCGCTTCGCTACCTTCAAGCCTTAAGCGTGAACTGCACGGAGCGTTTTCTGCTCGCGAAAACGCGCCGCGCACGCCACAGGTGCGCTGACGCTGCCCCGGAGCCACCCGCATGCTGCGCGCGGCGCGGCAGGCGGCGGCAACATGGCGGCGGCTTCGGCCGCGAAGTGGCGTCGGGAGCTCGACCGACCGCTTTTAAGCACTTTCTAAAATGCCGCTCAAGGCACGCATGAAGTTGCTTGTGTGATGAAGTCGCATGAAGCTGATAATTTGGGTGAAAACGGTACTATAAAACATCATCCGCGCCGCTAGTGAAAGCGCACGTGCAATATCTGCCAGGGTGGTAAGTCTAACTATCTCTGGTGGAGCCAGCCGGCTGTCTCGAGCGCTTCGAAACTGCCGCCATGAGGCGCACGCCTCCCCATTGGCGCAAGTCGCCAGGCTCCTCCCACTGCCGCGCGCGAAACGCGTCATTTTCTGAGCGAGGCAGAAGCTGGCGCGCGCGCGGAATCGTCGACGCGGACGTCAAAAAATCGCACGCGCAACGCCGACGCGCACTAATGGCGTGCAAAAACGCTCCATGCGGTTCACGCTTTACTCGTTAGTCTGAGCTTCCTTCAATTTTTTGCCCTGCGAAGCCGACTTAACAAAATCAGAACAAGTTTGCGCAGGCCGTTGGGCATTTCTTCAAAACCGTCCATGCTCGAACCCACGCTGGTGTTTTTTTGCCAACTTAGTTTCCACCCAACCAGTGCTGTACTCGGCTCGCGCAGCAGCTCATCTCTTTGTTCGAGGAACAACTCACAAATATTGCGTTTCTTTTCTCTAGCGATCACTGCCACGGGCCTGGCAGTTGATTGATCGGTTCTCTCGGACGCAGATCCTCCCTTCATTGCGGAAATGAGTCTAGCCATTAACGTGTATATATGCCTCCGGAAAGACGTCCTGCGCCAGGCGAGGAAGCGAGCGGCTCGCGTGAAGGGCGGGGGAGTTGACGGACAAAGTCGAGGAGGCCCAGAAAAGTGGCGGGCTCTCCGCGAGAATAACGAAATAGAAAAATGCTTTGAGATGTGCGGATGTTATCCAGTCCGGCCGGCCCAGAAATTGCGTTTTTCGAAACATGCGAGAGAAATCAGGGGAAACACAGCGCAGCTGGCGCAGGGACAAAAAGAAAAAGACTGGACGCACACGAGCGCTGGGACCAACGGTTTATTGGAAGGAAATACACACGCACATGCACACACACGCACAGACTCACACACGCATATTGTAAGGCTGATTGATAGACAGAGATAGCAGACCGTAACGTTCAGGCTCCGTTACTCGGAACTGAGGAGGCAGGTAGCAATGTTATGGAGACCGAGCCTCGTTGCTGATAATGATCAGCCGAAGAAGAGGTGCCGTGATGATGATTATGTACAGGAGATGATGCGGCAGTCGCAAGCTAGTGGAGGCGATGGTTGGTACTGGCGGCGACAAACACCCTCTTGCAGGAAAAAAGACTCAACCAGCTCACTATATATATATATATATATATATATATATATATATATATATATATATATATATATAGATATATATATATATATATATATATATATATATATATATATATATATATATAACACCGAAATAAAGTTTGGAAGTCAAGAAAACCTCGAAAAGCAAGAGGGAGAATATGGTTGGTCATAGAAACAGATAAAGAATTTGGAAAGAAAGTGGAGAAAAAATGCCCGCCAGGTAGGATCCGAACCCACGACGTCCAGAATACCGGTCTGGTGCGATAACCACTACGCTACCGGCAGGGCTATTTTCCCCATCCACTTTCTGGGGTATTTATGTCAATGTAATTTTTCCTGTGCTTGCGGGTGGTAGCCAGCGCCACTTCGACTTCTCGGGGGGAAGGGAACCTTCTTTTTAACCCCCGGGCCGTGACTCGAGTGTCTACGACATGTCTGGAGTGGTCGATCAGCGTTGAACCCTCTTAAGCTTCCTATGGCACCAAGACTGCCAGAACAGAGGCCCTCGCTGGCAGTCTTGGTCGCTCGAGGCCAAAGCGGGCAAGCCTCAGAAATAAAACACAAGGAAAAGCACGGCAGCCTGGCCCTCCCCGCCCATGTGAATAACTGAATGTTGTAGATTCAACGCCACGCCGTGCACACGTGAACAGTAAGCTGCCGATTACGTGCACACCGCAGCAGGCGACGGCCACGAGCCGAACAGGAGCGTCAAAAGGCGCGAGCTAGGCGTGCCTTCGATTTAGGTCGGGTGCGAGGTGGATAAGCTAGAGCGCATTGGTGTCAAAAGAAAAGTTAAAGCATTGCTATTGGGGAAGGGAAAAGAGGAGTTTGTAACTAAGGAACTCTACGAATGGCCTCGGATTCGTTTTCTTTGGTTCTCGGTGTTTAATTATGGTGTTTCATAAATTTGCATTTACAAATTTTTTAAAGCACTGCATGTTATATGGCTTTTAAAACTGTTGTAAATGTATTGTTTTTGTTGTCGGTAAGGAATTGTGCATCGGGGTGGTAGTTTTCTGCACGAAGAACAAAAGGTTCATACCAGCAAGAGGAAAGCGAAAACTGGGCTTAAGCCGGGATTGAGAATGTTGCCGCGACTGTCGTAATAACTTTAAAAGAATGGCGTCATTTCACGTCGCAGCCTACCGAACTGCGGGACACACTTTTTTTTTTTACGTCCATAGATCACGATATGGCTTTTGTGTCGGTAGTCTGAACATAGCCTTAGTGTTACGGTGTGAATAGTTGTCATCGATCGCCACGCACCGTAGGCGATACTCAGCGCGAAGAGCTGTTGTTTTATGCCGCGTAACACGGTAGTTACGTTGCGGTTCATTCTCCAATATGCGCCTTCCTATACTGCGCACACACTTTTACGCTAATCGTGGCGCGAGGGAAGGTTCTTGCTGAGTTTCGCTTTGAGTTGTTCTTATTAGCATTCTCTCTTACTCGTTTGTTTTGTTTGGCAATTGGCGCAGGTGGGACGATAGGAGGCGCAAGTGCGGCGTATGGACCTGACGGTGGAATGGGATACATGATGGACGGCAGTCCACAAATGCACATTAGGCCACCAGGTCAGTTTGTTTTGTTTGCCCTTTGTTTGTCGATTGTGTTTGCTTTTGTTTTGTCTTCTCCGTAGCAGTATCCTGTGTTCTGTGCTAGTGTTATATGCAGCAAAGTCTTAGTCGTGAATAATGGTCGCCCTCGCCTTAGTCTAAAGAAACACACGTACCCCCCATATATATATATATATATATATATATATATATATATATATATATATATATATATATATATATATATATATATATGAGTAACAATTCGGACACAATGCAAGAAATATCAAGGGCAAGGACGTTTTTTACGTATCGGCAAGGGACGCGCCTTTTTCAGAGTAGTGTTTGATGTAAAGCTTACTCTGATGAAGGCAAGGTCCTTACCGATACGTGAGTAAACGTCCTTGTTATTGTTATTTCCGTGTGCCCGACTTTTCACTCCGAAGAGAGCGGAAACACCACGAGTCCGCAAATTATTTATATGGGACCAAATTATTGTTAAGGTATTTTACGCAGATGTAAGAGAATTTTTCTGTACTAGCCACGGCACGTCTTTTGCAGTTATGGTTTTTCGGCCCACGTACAGTCTTTGCCAAAATTTTCTAGGCGAAGCCGGAAACGCGCAGGTCGCCAAGAATTTAGTGTACACGATTACGTCCTGAGCGAGGCTGAAACTTTTTATGCCGGAAATCCAGAGAAGACACCTTTCTTTCTTACTGTCATAAAATAGTTCTGTCACATATAAAGGTAAAGCTTATTCTTTGAATTCTTTGTGGTCGAGAAGGCTTAGGATTGGCCTAGAAAATTTTGACAAAGGGTGTAAGTAGTGGAAAGCGCGTGTTCTGCGGAAAACTAAGCATAGTCGGCATGGTATGCGGAAAAGCGAATTTTTCGCATCGGCACAAAAACTATTAAGAGGCAACGTGAGAGGGTATTGTTTATTTGTGAAGTGATCACCCCTGCTGAATTGCATCCCTGCACTTTACGTGTTTCTGAAAGGTGATATGAACATGTGTGAAAGGTTCCATTCTCATTCGTTTATTTTTTGTGCCGAGAGAAGGCACCACCAGCCCGTGCAGTCTGGTCGCGCTGATGCTGCAGGAGGTGCCCACAAAGGTGCTTTTTATTAGGCTACAGAACATTCAACTGGTGGCATTGGTCTTAGTCCTGAGCACGATATACCGAACTATGAGGCCTTCGCGCGTACAGATGAGCGGTTGGGACAGACATATTAAAAAAAGTTTTGTGCAACATCATAGTTTTTTGGGGGTCCGAGTGGCGGGTGTCGCACTTACGGTTCCAGACACACTTCCAGTGCATTGGCCAGGTTAGGACCACAGTGGACCGGAAAAGCGTACCATAGCACGCCACACATGTTGTGTAAGAGGTTGTACTAGGCAGCACAGAAAAGCTTGTCAGGTCTTGGCAGAACCTCGTCCTCGTAGTCTTCAGGTGCATAAACAAAGTGCACGGAAGTATCATTGGCTGCGGCACTGCACGTAAACGCTGG
Organism: Haemaphysalis longicornis; assembly: GCF_048455015.1. Taxonomy (NCBI): domain Eukaryota; kingdom Metazoa; phylum Arthropoda; class Arachnida; order Ixodida; family Ixodidae; genus Haemaphysalis; species Haemaphysalis longicornis. The sequence continues at coordinate 131,719,002 of NW_027526445.1, forward strand.
TACTGCACACAGTTTTGGAGCCGCCGCTATTTTGACGGCAATCGCTAGCGACAGCAGCGCCACTGCATTCGTGTGACGTCCGTGTGTGAAGTAGGTATACGATCTCTTGTTGTCTCTCTCTTGTCCACTGCGCAGGCATGCAGAACCTGTCCTGCGGCGACGCGTCGATGGGGATGGGCCACATGGGGGCCATGGGCAGCTACCCGCAGATGCCCCAGCTGCGGTCGCCGACGCAGGCCATGCTCCTGCCCGGCCACCCGCACGCGGCCGCCATGATGATGGCGCCCATGGGTCACCCGGGCCTGCCCCCGCAGGGCTCGCCCTACGATGGCCAGCACATCATGGACATCCACGCCAGCTAAGAGCCGAGCCAAGCCAAGGCCGCCGCGCCGCCTCGTGGCCCTTCCTCCGTGGCTGCCCTCGTCACCACCTGTCCTCCTCTCTCGGCTGCCGCCGCCCAAAAGACGACGGCGGCGGCGGCTGCGAAACCCGATGGCGACCGGGCCCGCCTGCGTTGTGCTCTCTCTTTCTCTTCTTCACCCTTGCGTTCCTCTTCCCCCTCCGACGCGCACTTCAGCCGCTGTGTGCTGCTTGTCATCTCTCTATGCTTTCACCCTTCTTTCGCGAAAACCGCGTTGTTTTTCTCTTTGTTGTGGACATGGCGAGCACGTGAGTTGACCGTGAGCGACGATGTATCCCTTCCGTCCCTACTACTACTACCACTACCGCTACTTTTCGTTGCACTCTCGTTGCACTGTCGACCTAATACACACAGAACCGGCGGCCGAGTCGTCGTCGAAAGCGCTGAATTCATCGCTCCAGTGGGGTGATGAAGCGCAAGAATAGGGCTGAAAAAGTTGCACTAGGCGGATCTTTTGGTTCTACCCTCTGATGTCTTGTAACTAGGCCGTACAAACAGGTTACGTTGATAGGCATATATTAGGGAAAAAGAAGCAACGCAAGAAGGGCGAATCCGTCCCAAAAGATCGTGGGAACTGTCTTCGCCGGTCGTGTGGGGCCCTCCGGTTTTATTAAAGAAATTTTAGCTGAGCCAGAAGGAGAACAGCTATAACTGTTGGGGTTAGGGAAATACTGCACTGCATTAGAGGTCGACAGGCTATCTTTCTCATCGCTGTACAAGTTAGGAAACAAAGTGATAATTCATTCGATCCACTTGTGTCATATGGCGAATCACTTGAGCCTTCCTCAAAAGCAGATTAAAGCGACGAACCTGTGCTTTTCGTTTCGCTGACGACTCGACCGCTGGCAGATACCTGTTTTTTCACCCTCCGTAGAAGAAATTATGGCGAAAGGTCGAAGGCTCTCTTTTAAGTCGCACTTTCGATCACGCGAGAGAAATACCAGAAACTCCTTATGTTTTGTCCCGTTGGTCTTCGACTCGACGAGACGGATTCTCTGCCGTTCAGAACAGAAGCCGTGACGACGCTGCGAACCCGCCCCGACTCATTGAAATGAAGCAGGCACGGAAAAAGTGATTGAAGACACGTGCCCACCAGCAGTAGTTGTGTTTAGGAACGAACACGTTTTCATCACGAACGAATCGTTTCGAACTGTACGTTCCGATGTCGATTGCTTCCCTTTTTTGGGGGATTCGCCTGACGGTCCTGGCTCCTTGATATCCTCATGGACATGGTCTTAGCGGAGGGAGTCCTTATTGAACCTGAACTATACTTACAGATCGTACCTATTCGCCGCTTGGCGTTGCGCTGAAGTGACCAGCTTGGGTTCTCACTGTGACTTTGTGTTGTTCAGAACGGCCGTGTGCTCCTTGAAAAATGCAATCCCGGAGCCCGAACCTTTGACACTGCATATGACGCAAGTGCAAGGGATGAGGTCTTGATCTGTTGTACCACAGCAATGCAGCTGTGCCGTTAACTAGAACTGAATAATCCTCCTGAATTCTGTGAAGCGAAAAAAAAGTTAATGTCTTACATCGCACTAACCTAAAACAAGCCAGTCATCGTATACGTAACGCTGCCCAACACGAAAACGGGATCTGTTTTGGAACCAAGTCTTCGACTCCACCTCAAGAGGCTTCCATTGTGGTTCTATCGTATCTGGGCTGTTTTCAGGTAGTGTGGAAATGTTTTATTTGCCGAGCCCATTTGACAACGGAGCTCTCGTGGATGGTTTAACGTGTAAAGTGGCGTTAAACGATAGTTTTCAAAGCGTTTAACACCTTCTTCGTTGGTCCGCTCCTCGTGACGGCTTCTGTCGGGCGGCTCGAAGCCAGCGCTGTTCCATTTCCTTTGTTCTTCTCTTGTCGCCTGTTACGACAAAGACAAAACATAACGCCAAGGATGCAGGAACACCCCCGGCGCAGCAAGGTTCATACGCGCGGTATGAGAAGAGTGTGACGGAGACGTGGTTTGAGATCGGTGTCCTGAGCTGTGCATTCGAGGAAAAACGGAGGAAATAGATGCAATTACGCGACGACAAGAGTGACCCTTCCCTGTACTACGGGGCACGGGAAAATAGAAGGAGAAGCCAGCGAGTTTCTCTTTGTGCATGTATAAAGCCCCTTCTTTATCGACGCAGATTGACCTCGACGGGACACAAGCGTCCTGGCGCGTTTTGTGTACACTTTTGATGCTCGTCGTGCATTGCTTGTCCAGTCAGTGCCACGGCGAGTGGCAGGTCGACGAAAACCGGCCGTGCGTGGCTGCTGGTGGAAGATGGGAGTACCTTGTCAGTTTATTTCGCACTTGCGCTGAGAAATCGCTCCACGCCGGTGCGATTCGACCCTCATGTGGACGAACTGTCGCCTTTAGGTTGAGCGTTGTCGCACCGTGTCCGTTGGTTCCCTTCAGCAGGAACTGGCTCCGGAGGTCCTTTTCCCGGGACTAAGGATAACTAACCTTTAAAGCTTTTGTTTTGCCGAACTCGCTTGGGAAGACTTTGGACTTGTTTAGACACCGAGGAAGGCAGGGAAAGGAAAACTGGTTTGTAGTACCCTGTTGATTTACCCCATTCCAGCCTTGATTCCTTTTGAGAATCTTTTGGTTTGTTTTGTGCCTCAGTGGGCAGTGGTTAATTAAGACTTCACCGGTGAGCGAGCACCGTGTCTGGGTGTCTCTTCTTTACGTCTCTTCTTTGTTTTTGTTTTTTGTGTTCCTCCCATTGTAACGTAGTTGTTCCAATCTAGCTTAATTGTCCCTGCGCTTAATTGGACAGATTCGTTTCGCTTCCACGAAGAAAGTATTAGTCGCCGATATTCGTCGATGGTTCTGGCTTGTCGGGGACGAGACCTGGCACGACTGCTCCGTTGTAGTTGTTCGATTCCCACCGTTCTGGCGTCTAAGGCAGTAGCTCCAGAAGCGGCTGTCGGAACACCAAGGAACTTTGCTGAAAACGTCACCGACAGCAACTAGTAGGAGCAAGTGCTAGTTTGTGTGAAGATTTAGTTTCAAAATGACGCACTTCACTCGTTCGGTAGCCTCCAGGGACCGGTCGTGGAGCCGATATTATTCTTTTTCTGCAATGTCTCGTGGTTTCTCATTCTTCTGCCAGTCGGTTGGAAGCAACTTCAATCAACTATATTTATTGAGAAGGAAAATCTCACTTCGAGTTGCTTGCGACGAAATGAATCCGTCGCTTTTCACAGCCATGGCATACGTCGTCCGCCTTCGCACGCCTGGGTGTTTTTTCAAGAAGGAAATAATTGCGCTACACACGCAGCGCTCCTCTCCCCGCACACACGCACAGGAAGCAGGACACCGCTAAAAAGGCTTTTCAACGACGTCTTCGACGATGTTGATGTTCTTCCCCACTGGCTTCATTCCTGACGGGACGACGACGCTGTACCTTCACCGCCCACTTTCTTCTTCCTCCGTCGCCAGAGGTCGTCGCCGAGGGCGCCACCGGCGTGACACTCCCGCACCCAGGTAGTCAACGTGGTGGCTCTTTGTGCAATCGCATGTTAAGCATGATCTTCTCCCTCCTGTATAGGGTTGGCGCGGGAGTGTATTTCTCCCATTAATGGCGGGTGTGGGGTCGCCTCACCCGTATTATCCTTCAATCTCTTCCTCGTTATCCTTTTCCGTCTCGTCCTTCCTTCCTTCTTTCCTGTCGCCGTGTATATTCGCACCTCTCTTGGCACTTGTGGCTTTTACACTTCGTTCGTTTTTTGTTTGTTTATTTGCTGGACTTTGTACGGCATCGTATTCGCGTGCTCCGCAAGCATGACGTCGTTATGCTTTCATTATTTCGTCATGTAATTTCCAGGCGCTGCAGTGCATTTAGTAAAGTAGACTTTGGCCGTGAGGGCAACGCCGAACTATGTACTTTTTTCCTTGCTTGTGACGTCTGCCTGAGGCCGCCATTTTTTTCGAAGATTTTAACCTTTCAAAACTAATGTGGTCGATGTCTTACTGCGGACCCGTTTCCGGCTGTGACGCCACATATGCGCGACTGTTCGCCCCTCCATCCTTTGTCTGTCTTGCTGGTCCTTTGGATCTTGTGCCAGTACTTCCTTCTTTTTTTGCTTAGGTGTAAAAGTTACGACTGGCAAACGGAAATACGTATGTAAAAAGAAAAAAAAAGCCTTCAGTGAAAGGAAAGAGACGTGAAGTGTGGTGGAGAAAAGCGGGGAGAAATCTCTAGTTATATATTATAAATATTATAAATATAAATAATGATAGTTTATAATATTATCCACTGTGGTTGTTCTTTCGATGTCATATATGCCGTTCTACTATGGTGTTCGAAACTCGCGGTACTTTTTTTCTGTGGCCCCCTTTTTGGTCTGTTTTTCCGCGTTAGGACGCTATGTTAAGTGGAAAACTCGCGGAGTGTTTTTTTTTTTTCTACGTGGATCGGACTTTATAATTTTTTGGCTGCTGTTCATTGTCCTTTCTCACGCTACTGTTCTGTTTAAACGTTCCTCAAAAGTGTGGTTTCACAGCCTTGCTCTGTTTTAGTTTTTAAGTCTTCTTGCTGTATTCTTTTTTGTTTTTGCAATGCGGGGAAATATGCGAGCATGTTTAGTCGCAAGACATGATATACGTACCTGTATAAAAACGTACAGGCATCTAAAGACGGTAGTAGCACAGTAGTTTATGCCTGTGTTTTCTCTACTGTATGTGTGTATTGTTTTGTTGTCTTGTTATTCTCTCTAGCGGTCGTGTCGTGTACGCTGTTCCTCGCATCCACGCCTGTTGCCCCTCCCCAGAATTATGTTTCCAATCTCGGATGTCTGTACACCGTCTTTACACTGTCCTGTCTCGCGCCACGGCTTGAACGCCTGCGGAATTCAGCTTCTCTCTTATCTTATTATGCGGCAGCGTTCAGGTTTGTCGTACTGCTCCCTACCTTTTCTCGCTGTTTTATTTTCTGAAACGCCGTTCACACCTGCGGCGTCTTGCCGCAAAGAAAAAAAAAGCGGCATGACAGTGCGTGGAGTATCAGAAACCGCTTTGAGGCCGAATTAGTCAACAGCGAATTACGTGACGCGCCATCGACCGCGTGGGAATCGTAACCGCGCGGCTCGCCCAACGGCAAACCGGTGGGCTAGAATGTCTCGCGAGGCAGTCGCTGCCGCAGGTGTGAACAGCGCTTCAGACGATGGCGGTGTCAGTTAACTGGCGCTGCCTACTGAGTGGTCTCGTCGTTTTTTTCCTTCCTCACCTCTTGCGGACTCGTAGGCTGCCCATATTGCGAGTTACCAATATTCATATATATGTATATGTTTATATATACTGCAAACTACGGCAGTATATATCCATCACTTATGATAAACTATCGCTGCTCTCTAGTGTCCGATCAGCAACAGGCGTGTTGCTATCGGGTGTTGCGCCCTCGGAGCCAATCTGGAGTGCGTGTAACCACAAAACGTTTTTCTCCGCACCGACAAGGAGACCGGAACGCGACATTTAGTGTTTTAGTCAATTTCGCTCCCTTTTCGCCCTCATTTTGCAACTTAACGTTGACTCCGTTTTCGGCGGCGCGCGCTTGGAACTCAAGTAGAAGAGCAAACAAAACCGCGAGAAAACGTTTTTTTTCTTTTCAAGACCTAAGGTGTTAATGTTAGTGCTAGAACTTGAGTCACAGAAATATGTGGATGCATTTAGTTTCTCATGCCACGAAACGCCGTATCAAACTTTATCGTCTGCCATGCATCTTTTGGCAGGAAGCCTGTTGGCCTCATGTTTAATTTTCCGTTGGCAGCTAGCACATGGATAACATAAAACATGGTTTTTTTTTTCCACTGAAAGAGCAATTTGCACGTTTTAATCTTTCTCAGACGAACGCAATTTCTGTCTCCTTGTCGTCGCGTTAATTGCAGGGTATATTTTCGAGAGTGCGTGCGTATGCATGGGTTTTTTGAATCTACACCACCGCCATCTGTGAAAGTTTCTTCACGACATCTTTTTGTCTCTCCCGTGCGCTCTGTTGACATGACATTGTACTGTTGGAATGCCGCTGACGTTTACTGTGGAAGATTTACTCTCCTTGAGTAAACACACTGAAATTGCGGAAACCGTTGTCTTCTGAACCATGAAAATGCCGCGTTTCTTATGTCCGAATTTGTTACTCGCAAAGCTTCCGTGACTATCCCTTTAAACCGGCGCGGTTTGATTTGTACAGGTGAGCGCCATTGTATACGAACGTAACTCGATGGTAGTTGTCTTATCTGAGCTCCCGAGGGATAATAAAATGTTTCTTGCTCCTGCGTCTGCGGAGCAGTCGTTCGCAAGTAGTTCGAAATTGTTGCGCATAGTTGATGCTCTTGAAATCAAGGACGCAGTGATGCACCCTTTCAAATAGTCATGACTATAGTAATCGGCAAACTAAATGAAGTGCATATATGTATAGCGATATATGTATGTGTGTGTTATATACGTATACGCTGCAGTCAAGCGTTTCTTGATCTGGTGTGCCGGTCCAGATGAGAGCAAAGGTTTTTTTTTTTCTCTTTGGTTATTCTGATTCCACCACATTTTCTGTGTACATAAGGATTCACCTGCTAATGTTACAGCATATGATTGTATGAATGGGCTTGTAAGGATTGTGTGAGTGTGTATTTGCGCTTCGGTCGAATTTGCAAACAATCCTGATCGCAAAATCAGTAAACACGCAGAAAAGCAGAGAAAAGAGAACAAGAAGCGTTCTCATTCGTCTGTCATTCATCATTTTGTTTCACCGTGCATATTCGGGTGTCACGTGCCGTGGCACAATCAAAATTCATTTCGACGAAGCGACATCAATGTCCTGTCTGTTGCGTTAGCAAGGAAACAGTTCCTCTGTTTGTCTTTGGATTTTACTGTTTGAACTTCTCCCCCTTCTTGAAAGGCGTTGGTGTTCCGTGTGTAGAAGCCCCAATAATACTTGTGAAATAATAAAGAGTGAAGAAAATCACAGAATGATACGTTGCACCTGTCTTATCTTCACCTCGTCATCTCTTTAAGTCTAAGTCACAAAAATTGCAGGGCCATTTTCTCCCATCACAACACAAATCACGATTGTGGCGGGAGACTTTAACGCAAAAGTCGGTGAGAAGAAAATGGAAGAAAGGTCAGTGGAAACTCCGGAATAGACACTCGCAACGCTCTAGGAGGTACACTGGTGGGATTTTCAGAGAGATATAACCTGATGCTGATGAACACATTCTTCTACAAACGAAAGAACAGGAAATGGACACGGAAGAGTCGTGATGGTATAACAGAAAAGAAATTGCCTTCATTTTAAGGGACAACCAAGGTAATGTGCAAGACGTACAGGTGCTAAAAAAGATTCGAAGCAGAGCTCATAAGATGGTTAGATGCAAGCTAATGTTGATCTCAAAAAAGAGAAGGAAACTCGTGCATACTATAACAATATTCCGCATGGGGTCAGTCAAAGCGATATCGCAAGAGTTTAATGTAACTCTTGAAAATAAATGTGTGCTTTCGAACGAGGAGAACCAGGTAAGTGAACACAGGGTAAATTACAACGTAAAACCGGCACTCAGTGAATTTGCAGCAGCTATTGGAGAGGCAACATGTAGAGAACAAACTGGAAAACTAAGAAAACGAAGGAACTAATTGCCAAACGTAAGGACATGAAAGTATCAAGCACGGCGGATAGGATTGAATTAGGCGATCTTTAGAAACTAACAGAAGTAAAACAAACGCCATTCGTGCATATCGCATGCCAATGATAAAAAAAGACGCTTTAAATAGGGGGATGAGAGTAACTAAGAGAAAGCTAGCCATCGGCAAAGACAGGATGCACGCACTCCGACATGAGCAGGGTAACATTACGCACAACTTGATTGATTGATTGTAGGGTTTAACGCGCCGACGCAACGCAGGCAATGAGGCGCGCCTTAGTGGAAGGCTCCGGATTAATTTTGACCACCTGGGGATATTTAACGTGCGCCGAAATCTCGCACACACGGGCGTTTTTGCTTTTAGCCTCCATCAGAAAAGCGGCCGCCGTGGCAGTGAATCGAACCTGCGACCTCGTGCTCAGCAGCGCAACACCTTAGCCACTGAGCCACGCGGCGGGTATTACGCACAACTTGGACGAGATAATAAATGCAGCAGAATGATTCTACACCAGGCTGTTTCTACGATTCTACACCAGAACGATTCTACACCAGAACGATTCTACACCAGACTGCAGGAAACAACTGATAGTACAAGCTCAACTTCCCGTGTCCCATTAGTAACTAAAGAGGAAGTTGGAAAGGCTCTCACCGTGGATATTTTGAAGGAGGGAGGAGATATTGCACTGAGAAAGCTTGCTGTCCTATTTTCGTAATGCTTGAAGACCCAAGAAGTGCTCATAGCGTGGAAAAACGCCAACATTATACTGATTCATAAAACGGAAGATCCCAGGAACCTAGAATTACAGGCCCATCAGTTTACTCTCAGTTGTTCAACGCTGTTTACCAGAGTTATAGCTAGCCGCATAGGTGACAGGCTGGATTCCAAACAATACAGAGAGCAGGCTGGGATTAGGGAAGAGTTCTCAACCATGCATCCCATTCATGTTGTCAATCAAGTGATAGGAAAACCCGCAGAGTACACTAAACCCCTTTGCATGACATTTATAGATTATGAGGAAGCGTTCGATTCCGTACTCACCGCAGCCGTGCTAGGACTAAAAGACAAGGGAATAGAGGACACCTACATAAGACTTCTAGTAGAGATATATAAGCTTTGCGCGGGGAGGATAACCGTCCACAAGTAACGCGATAAATTTCCGATCCGTAAGGGAGTAGGACAGGGAGATACCATCTCAAAACTATTCACATCATGTCTGGAGGGGGTATTTAGAAAGCTTGACTCGGAAAACGCAGAATTAAGGATAAACGTGGAGTACTTGAGCCATTTGAGGTTTGCGGACGACATAGTCTTGCTGAGTGAGACTGCAGAACACATGCAAAGAATGCTTGATGAACTACAACTTCCAGAAAGCACGGCTGTGGGGCTAAAAATAGGCATGAATAAATCTGAAGTAATGAGGAATTAGCATGCGAAGAACGCCTTCTTCAGCATAGGAAACGCAACGCTAGAAGAAGTAACAGAATATAACTACCTCGGACAGATGGTTAGTGCTGACACCGACCACGAGAGAGAAATCCGACACATAATAGGTGTGGGTTGGGGAGCTCTCGGCAAGCACTCCCAAATAATGAAAAGTAAGCTACCTCTGTCACTGAAAAGAAAATTTACAACCAGTGCACACTGCCGGTGATGACATACGTAGCTGAAACGTGGCGCCTTAATAAGCAACTAGAAAACAAACTAAGGTCGGCTCAACGGACCATGGAACGAATAATGTAAGGAATAACACTCAGGGACAGGAAGCGAGCTACAGCTGGATCAGATTACAAAGTAGAGTTGACGATATCATAGTTCAAATAAAGAAAAAAAGTGGACTTGGGCTGGCCACGTAGTGAACAAACAGACAACTGGTGGAGGAGGCAAAAATTTTATTGAGCCTTTAAAGGCAAATTAGGGGGGCGGGGTGAACGGCGTACCGACGACCGCAGCAGCCCTCGCCGTGACCATCCGTTGCGTAGACAGGTCGGAGCTGCCCAGCGCCTCAGCCCAGTGCCCACCGTCTACAATTAGGGTAACCGAGGGGATGCCAAGAGATGGGTATAGGAGAAGAGGAAGGCCATTAATCCGATGGAGAGATGAAATAAGGGATTTAGGAGGTAAACTGGACTCGAACAGCGAAGGACAGGAATGGCTGGAGGTGAACGGGAGAGGCCTTCGTGCGGCAGTGGACATGAGTAGGCTGATGATGTTGATGATAACTGCTTGCCCGACTCACTAACAGTTGTAAATGACCCCTCAAAATCCGTCGAAAGAGGAGTAGGCAAGCGCGATATGGAAGGGCGCATTGGACAGTGCCGTCGGCCACACTTGGCTAAAAATCTCCCGTTTCGTTTTACAGCTGGGCACGCAGAAATATCCCGAACACTGGCATCAAACACACAAATCAAAGCGTACGAAAAGGACCTGCAACAGCCGTTCTGGCTTTAAAAATCCTCTGCTATTGGGAATAAAGGGACGTGCTACGAAGGCATAAAACCTTGCCGCCAGCCATGTTGCAGAAAGTGTAATACACGCTGTGGAAAGCATGCCTCAGGGTTAAAAAAAGCACCCACTCCACAGCTGTACCATTTTTCATTCGCAGTCAAGGCTGGGAAGGCCAGGCGGTTCTGGACATCTTTCAGCGACGGTGGAGTATACTGCACCGTCACTGAAATATGTCCAGAACCGCCTGGCCTATAGATTGAGACTTCCTTTACGATGGCACAGTCGGGAGAAAAAAAGCCCGCAGAGGACCACAGGAGAAGCGGCCCGTAACAAGATCGCTACAAAAATTACGCCCACCTCCCCTCGCGGGAACCCTGGTGTGATGCGACGCTGAGGGGGGTTCAAGCGCAAGCGGAGAGCAACCGTCGACCGAAAGGCCGTCGGAGAGCGGCACACCGGTTATATGCGCAGCGCGCCCGAAGGAGAGGAGACCACGGAGAGAGAGGGAGAGTACTGCACATGCGCAGGACCGCGCGCATCGCTGCCCACCGGCGGAGTGAGAGCGCGCTGGGCCGCACACCCGCAGATGTTGAGAGAGAGTGTTCGCTCTCACCTGGGCACGCGCCAGCGTCAGTTCGTCTGCCGCGGCTATGACGCAACACAATCCACTTTAATCCAATCCAAGCCAAGCCAATCCAATCGAATCTAATCCAATGCCCCTCGCGATAGAGTGTTCGCTATCGGAAGGAGAGGGGGTGAGCGGAGGAGAGTGCGGACGCCGACGACGACGAACGCACGCAGGAAGGACAGGGCCGCCGACAAGAGATGCTCTCAGCGTCGCATCTAATAATCCATGCTTATAAAACTACCTAGGGTCAAGAAAACCATATTGGAGCCGCTTAAACAGCGACGGAAGAGAGCAGCGAAGATTGCCGAGCTATTTCATTTGTTAGAGTCCAAGACCTGGAGTTTGTGTTCAGGCTTTGTTCGGTTGAGTTGCACGCAGTTGCGTCTTTAACCGAAGAATCAACAGTCGAAATACTGAGATAGCACAAAACTACCCTCGGCAACCGGTATGGCATCATCAGGGTATGGGAGCGGCCTCGAATGGAGCGTGGTGTTTCGTATTGGCTTGTCTTGCTCTCTTAAAAAGTCAGAGCTCCTGGTAATGAGTTACGCGCCTAGGAAATAAGCAAAGGACACATCAGTCCCAATAAAAATCTACATGAATAACACAATAGTACCCGAAGTGCAAACGATCAGGATACTAGGAATGTGCTTACAGAGCAATGACAAGAACGCCACCACGTTCAGTAAACTGATGGCTTGCGTGCATGAGACGAACCGTCTCATTCGCCGCATAGTGAACAAACACAGGGTGATGAAAGAAACAGATCTCACGAAGCTAGTTCAGGCCTTTGTTCGGGGTCACTTTGTTTATTTCCTTCTATACCTAAGTTTACACTAGGCGGAGAAGGAGAAAGTAAACTGTTTAGTTAAACAATCTTGCAAAGCAGCTTTGCACTTATCGAGGTGTACTCCGACAGATAAATTCCTAAAAATGGGCATCCACAATACCCTTGAAGAAATAGAGAGGCACATAGAATCACTCAATTTGGAAGACCACCTAAGACCCGACAGGACAGTACGTCTTAAAGTATCTAAATAAATCTTATGAAGGAACACAAACAAGGGAGAACCCGGTCCCTAGGGATATATTTAAGCACCTCACTATTAACTCCATTCCTAAAAGTATGCACCCTATTCATCACAAGGAAAGGAGGAACGCCAGAGCCAAAGCACTCAAAAAATTGTTTAACACCACGAGCAAGTAGTCTACGTGGATGCAGCCGAATACAAAGTGTAGGATGCCTTTGCCAATGCAGCCGTCGACAACAAATCCAAGCACATCCCCGCAGCCACTGTTTATAACAGCCGGCTGGAAGAAGCGGAAGAGGCTACAAAGCAAAATTCATCTTCAGCGACTCCAAAACGGCTGTGCGTAATTTTGCGAAGTACGAAATACCCGAATCGGCATCTCAAATTCTAATAAGAAATCCGTTCGGACCCCACCACATCCAGGTCATCTAGATTCCTGCGCACTCGTACCATCCAGAAAACGAAGCGGCACACAGTTTTGCCCGCAAACTCGTCAACTGGGTGGTGGACCAATCGTGCCTGCGAGGATCTAAGGAGCATGTGGTTGCTTTTAATGAGCTTAAATCACACTACAGAAACGAAAGATTACTTTACTCTTGCCCCCACTATTCCCTAACAAAAATCAAGTAAGCGACATGAAGGCAACTCCTATCTCATGCCTCCCTGAACCCTTATAAATTGGCCCTGATGTAACCAGGCCTGTACATCCCAAAATGCACGTTGTGTGAGGTCGAAAAGCCCGACCTAGCCCACATCCTATACGAATGCCCTGAGATCCAGCCTAAAGCCGAATGGCATCTCTCCAGCCAAATAGAATGGGATACTGCGGTGACCAGCTCCGAACCTGAGACCCAAATTCGGGACGTGGAGTGAGCTTTGGAAGTTGCCATAAATCAAGGTCTTCTGGCCACTGCACGGAGTCAAGAAGAAGCCCATCATTATTCTAACAACTCAATGATTGTTGACGAAATAAAGTTGCTCCTCCTCCTTGCGTTCCTTTTAAGAACTGTACACGTAGACTAACGCTCTAGACTTTCACTGAGATAAAGTGCACAACGCAGCCGCAGAGGATGCGGAAAAAAAAATTACACCATCTTCCCGTAGGGGAACCCTGAGTAGTATGCGAAGCAGCCATGGGGTCGACTGAAGTTCCCATTAGTTTTCAGTTCGTCCTTTCCGTTGACGTTCAGCTTCGCGTGCCTTCGTTGTATCAGTAGCTTCTTGACGTAGTTTGAATGAGTGAAGGAAATAAGGCGCGTTCGTAGCACATGCTGCCGTCTCGATTTGTAGCGCAGTGGGAAGAGCGCCACGTAGCTCCCGTTGCGGCCAGAGAGTCGTGGGATCGAAACCGGGCGCCGCCTAACTATTTCTTGTTATAATGAACTGCGCTGACGTCAGCCCCAACGCTGACGGGGCTGAAGAGACGCGCATGCGCAGTGGAGTGTGGACGGCGGACAAGGGAAGGAGGGACACAGCCCCGAGCATGAGATGCTCCGCATCTAAAAAATGATTGACCTTGTGGTGATACATGACGAATGAAACGCCGACAACCAACTAGGTCACAGATTTTCGTTGTGATTGAACTCGCGCCGAAGTGCAGGAGGCGCTGTCTGTTTAGGGTAGGGGGACGCTGCGAGCGACGCAGCACCAGCCGCGGAGCCCTGCTGTGAAAGCATGCGAACCGTTTGGGATACCATTAAGACGCAGCTCGTAGCGTAACTCGCCACTCAAGCAGGTCGCGGCTTCCTCGTTTATTCAAGCCAAGCTTTAAATAACTGTCTTAAACGTGCGATGTTTGATTTAAACGTCATACAGCAAAGCTCACCATGAAGAGCTCTGCTGATGATGGCCTCAATTCACGTCCGCAGGTCAATGGGTAGGCCACGGGTGATTCGTTCGGCCGAAGAGCAGGCGGTTATGCGGGCACGCGCTCGTGAGCGTAAACGTGAGTGTGGTAGTGAGCGTCGCACAAAGCCCGAAGTTCGCCAGGCGGAAGTGGAGGCCAACAAGTGACGAAGGCCTGACTTGTCGTTGTGCATTGCGCGTTTACCATCAACCTTTTCGTTTAGGAAAGGGAGAAATGATTTAGTTCCGTTGTTTGCGCGTTTCCTGCAATGGATAGCAATAAGTAAATGGCGTTGTTTAAGGCTTGTAGCCATGTAGCCATAGAATGTAGCCATATAAAATAAATGTTCGATGCGGCTAGTTAAGAAAAAGAAAGGGGGGGGGGGAATCTTGCGCATTGGACGAGTGGGGCGACTCCTAGCAAAACTATGTGTACCAGTTTGCGCATGACCACGATGACGTGCATAATCAAATAGGTTGTACGAAGAGCACACGGCCAAAGACCGGCTTACGTGAGGCGAGGCTCGCCGGAAGCCAAGGCTTGTTCGTACGACTCTTCGTTGTTTTGTAAACTGACATTTGAAAGGAGTTGGTGTCACTGAGATGGAAGGAAGGGCGGACAATATTTTTTGTGGAGGCCACGGCGTCGGTAGTTATCGTGTTTCATATATATATACATATGAAAGAGGCTCTCAAGGAGCTGCCAGAGGACTCGGCTGCCCCATTCAGTGTGGCCAAAAAATTACTCCATAGCGGCAAGAGAGGGAAATCTGGCTCCACGGTTTAGGGGAGCCGCGCTTAAGCCAACGTTTCCTCATTGTCGGGCAGGCACGTTCCTCTTGTCTTTGCCATGGCTCATTAACCGGCTGAAATGTTGCCTGTGACTGCAAGAAAGCAACAGTATTACCATAAAAGATTATTCCAAATTGTTTTGCTGAAAAATTGAAGCTCCAAAAAGATTTGTTTGTCCGTGATTATTTGGAAGCTTCGTGCAAGATGAACAAGAAAAAAAAAATGTTACCGAGTTTGTTGATTCTGGCTTTGAGACAAAAAAGAAACCATGTGGCTAGCCAATCCAAGCAGGCGAGGAACGTCGCTAGCTGCAATGGCGACGCCCATGCGACCCGCGACTGCAGCGCCAGATTACCTCTAGTATATATATTAGTATGAAACTATATATGGCGTGAGCATTCGGTCAGTTACCGCGCTCTATGTTTTCATAAAATCGCTGGTGTTCGCCACCAGGTTAATTGCAGTGTTCGTGCTAGGGTGTGTCAAAAACGTTGCAACGAAGAGGTGAAAACTCCGGAAAATGTGTACTAGTCGTTTTCCTGGAGTATCACTCAGCGGGAGGAGGTCTTGCTGCGTAGACCACGTTGGTATGGCCCTATCGTCGTGCTGTGACCTGGGCGTGGCCACGATGACCCCGTTTAACTGCTTACTCTGTAACAGCTCCTGCCCAAAACTTTACGCGAGCCATCTTCTATAAACGTACCCTTCACTGGAAGCAGGGAGAATTCAACATCGTGACACAGGCCTCCATGATTATGATGATGATGGTTAGAGCCCCCCCCCCCCCCCCCCACACCCCTTTGTATCGGAACGTCGCTTGTCACCAACCGACTTGCCTGTGTTGTTCTACTTATTTGTCCTACCTTTCACTAAGCTAAAAGATTAGCCTTCCTCCCCCCCCACCCCGTATTAAACTCCCATCGCTCCCCCACTTCCTGCCCTTGTACCCCTGTTTACCACTCCCCCCCTTCTGTTCTAAATTATGATTAGGTATATTACTCATCCTACGTCCATCTCTCTTCCCTATTTTTCTTTCACCACCACTCCAGCCGTCTCTTTGTCACCTATATGGCCCTGAAGTTGAGGCTACCCCCCACACCAAATCTCAAAGCCTCCGTCAACGTTGCTTCCCCATCGTCCCGCCGCGGTCGTAGTAATGGACAGTCCATGACAATATGCTGTACGGTTTCCCGATCCCCGCCGCAGCATACACAAGTTTCGTCCAGTTGCCTGTAGTTGGCCATGTACTGCCGTGTAAAGCAGTGCACTGCCTCGGGCATTGTCATCCTTCCTTCCTGATTTCTAGTTTCTTTGTATATAAGTCTCCGGGGTTTTTTCCCGTCCCATTCTCTGTAACCAATTCGCCGTCTCTGCTGCTTTTACCTGCTTTTTAACTGTTGTGTATACCCCACCTTCCCCTGTCGACTTTCCGTATCGCTTGGTCAGCTGTCTTGTCCTCCGTCTCCACCGCGTGTCCACGCTCCTCATATACCGCTACCTAAACACTCTCGCGGCCCATTTTTCTTCCGCCAGGTCACGTAGTCTCTCCTCAAATTTTATCTTGCTCTGCGCCTCCCTTGCCTCAAAGGGCGATTAGCCCCTATCCCGCCTGTACCGCTTCATTGGTAGTTTTGATATAGGCCCCTAGGGCCAGCCTGCCTACCTCGCTTTGATTTACCTCCAGGCCCGCTTATTGGGTGCCTGACCTCATGCATATAACCGAATTTCCGAAAGTCAATCCTGGTACCATCACCTCCTTCCAGACCCCCCTTACCACCTCGTATTTGTTGGAGCCCCACAGTGCTCTATGTTTCATTATAGCCACGTTCCGGCTTCCTTTTGCTTTAAGGTGGGCCTCATGCACATGCGTGTAATCTGCGCCGGCCTTAAGCCATACTCCTAAATATTTATACTCCTTTACCCGTGTTATTTCTACTTGTTGAACTGATACATATTTGTGCTCCGTGTCGTCGTTGAAAACCATGATCCCTGATTTTTTTCTGCTAAAGGATAGCCCAAGGTGCGTCGCTTCCTCTCTGCATATATCCATCAGGCCCTGCATACCTATGCGGCCATCCGCCATGACCAATATGTCGTCTGCATACATCAATCCTGGAATTCGCTGTTCCAACATCTGTCCGTTTTTAATGTATCCCAGCCTGCTGCCCTCTAGCTTCCTTTCTAAACCCGCCATGTAGATCATGAACAGCAGTGTAGAAAGCTAACATCCGTGTTTCAAACCCTTGTAGGTGTAAAACGGCCTATTGTATGCTACCCGCCTCTCCCACACTATTTGCGCCTGGTTCTCCCGGTATAGTTCCCTGAGTAAGTTAATGAATTCTTCCCCCACTCCCTCGTTCTCCGGGATCTTCCATAGCTGCTCCCTGTCGACGTTAATGTCTAGAAAGACTAACCACAAATGTCGATTTTGCATCTTCGCTACCTCTATAGATTGGCTTACTATAAATAGGTTGTAATCTAGTCTTCTCTCTTTTCGAAACTCATTTTGAAGTTCCCCTAGTACTCTACTCTCTTCTACCCACTGCTCTAGTTCAAATTTCACTACCTGCATTCCCAACCTGTATAGCACGGACGTGACGATTACTGGCCTATACGAGCTCGATTTAGTCTTGTCTTCTTTGCCCTTATAGATTAAAGATTAAGCCCATCCTGCTAGTGTGTCACGTACGTGACACACTAACAAGATGGGCTTAATCTGGATGGGCTTAAAGAAGGCTTAATCAGGATAGGCTTAAAGAAGGCAATACCAGACACGTGTCCATTATTGCCTTCTTTTCTATCCCTGTGCTGATGGCTTGTAGTAGCCTTCCCTGGATCTTTGGTCCTAATTGGTTGATCAACTCCATCTGTATCCCATCCTTGCCCACTGCGGTATTTTAGATGCGAAGCATCTCATGGTCGGGGATATGTCCCTCCCTCCGCCGTGCGGCGTCCACACCCCCACTGCGCATGCTCGGCTTGCTGAACGCCCATTGGTGTCTTACACTTTAAGGGCTCCTGGAGCGACAGTGTTGCCGGTGTCTTCCTGGTCCGGCACGAGACGAGCCGCTTCCCCTTTAAAGGAGCACTGACACGAAAATTTTGTTACACTTTTATTGCTTTTATCGATGCTTAATGGTCTGGCGAACCTGAAACAGCACTTCGAATACTTCAGCGCACGATAGTTAATTACACTGAACGGCCTGAAAATCGTTGGTTTTAAATTCCCGCGATTTGTAGCTTCCCGCCGCTTCCCGCCTCCCGCTTCCCGCCGCCAAGTTGTAGCTTCGTCTGGGGAGAGGCGCCAGTGTGGTGATGGGAGGCTGCGACGAGTTTGCCTATAATGGGTGAAAATTTCTTCGTAGCCAGTCAGTGGGTGGGGTCGATCTTGAGGGGGGGGGGGGGGGGGGCGTTTAGAAATTGGCCAGTGTCGGCAAGGGCACAGTGTATGAAATCGCGATCCGCGCTATGCCGCGTGAGCCGCTTCATTGCCAGGGATGGCTGTGTGACCAGGAGCTTAGATGATGCGGATGTCAGAGGTTGTCGAGCAGTTTTTGAGGATGAGTGCTAGTTGGCGTGCCAAGGTGCTATTTTTCGTGCATGTTGCGAGGGATCGGTGCTACGGGGATGCAATTTCGCAAGGCTAGAGGGATGCGTTTTTTTCTTCGCTGTGGGTATCAGGCAGTGTGATAATGCTGGAAGGACCTGTCGACCTGTAAGAGTCAATTGCAGGCGCCGTATTTGAGCTGAATGATGGGCTTCTTGCAGCTCTTCGCACGTGTTGTGAACTCCCAAAGTGAATAGTTTGTGGATCGCAGTAGCAGTGGGGAGTCCAAGCGCAGTTTTATGCCCTTGGCGAATCATGGTGCTGAGCCGAGCCTTTTCTGTTGTTTTGAGAGCGAGGTACGGGGTTCCGTACGTAATGCGGCTAATAAGCAAAGCTTGCAGTATTCTTAGGGTATCTTGCTCCTTAAGGCTTCGACTGTGGTGGGAGATGCGTTGCAGAAGATGCATCAATCATGAAAAGGTTTTATGTAGCGGGGAAATGGTGTGCAGTCCAGAGCCGTTTTGGGGCATTGTGAGACCCAACACTCGCAGGTGCGGGACGCTGGGGATTGGCTGTCCTGCAACGGGGAGATGAGGTTAAGGAATATACTTCGAGCAAATTTGTGAGAAGGCTGAGAGTAGAGTGTCAGCATAGCCAATTTTTCGGGTGCGCACTGGAGGCCTCGTGTCTGGAGGTAGTGAACGGTAACGGTAACCGCTTGCTGCAAGGCAGCTTGCTGCTCTCCAATGGAGCCAGTAGTTGTCCAGACGGTAAGGTGATTCGCGTATAAGGCGTGTTCAATGTGGGGAACTGATTGAAATTTCGGTGTGGGGAGAGGGGAGGGGGTCCTTCATGGTGATGCAAATAACAGTGGTGAGATAACCGAGCCTTGGGTGGTACCTTTCGTTTCGCTTAAATCGTGATAGTGGATGATCGAAGGTAGAAAAGACAATTGTCGCCGTTAGGTTTGTTAAGAAGCCCTTGACGTAGTCGTCAAGGGCTTCTGTGAGTCCTGCAAGTATTGCCGAGTGTGAAACGTTGTCAAAAGTGCCCTTGATGTCCAGAGTGAGTATGCAGTGCTTGTGGGATGACGTGAGGCGGTCGATAATGTCCGACTTGAGTTGGATTAAAATATCCTGTGTGGACAAATGGGGTCGAAAGCCAAACATCGTCATTGGGGACCCATCATTATCGTCGATGTATGCTACAAATTGGTTATGAACTAAATTTCTTAGCACACAATGTCAGTGACACGGGGCGAGGGTTTCCTGGTGTCAGTGGTTTTTTTGGCTTTGGGATAAGAGTAACATCGCGTGACGCCAGGGTTGCTGTAGAGTACCCGCATTCCATTGTTTGTTGATGAACTCCAATACAGCGTCAAGGGCGGCTGTGTCGAGGTTACGAGGTATTTGTTCTGGATGAAGTATTTACCCAGTGAAGTGTTGCTGGTGAGGTTTCTCACCACTGCCTCAATTTCTGCTTCCTCATACAATGCGAGGAGCTTGCATCAATTCCACAAGCACAGCGTGATCGGTCCCGTTTACGCCTCTGTTGTTTGCGGTGTTCCTCGTATGCATGTATATTTTCGGGAGTGCGCACAATACGTGACCTCGTAAAATCGCAAAACACCAGCACACACACCTACACAGACACACGCATGCGCACACGCGTTCACACGCTTACGCACAATACGCAATGCTGCAGGACTCCTTCAGGCTTTTGTTGTTTTCGCCCCCCAAACTGCTGGGATTTTGAACTGCTTAGAGATGACGGTGATGAAAACATTCTTTATTGCGGCCTATAATTAGTGGTCGGGCCGCCTATTCAGGGTGCCGGTTGAATTCTGCTGCGGCTGTTGCCCCTCCGATAAGCCCCGGCCGGTATTTCCTCCCACTGCTCAATCGTCAGGTCATTGATCCGAGGTATTTGCGTATTGTCTTGGAAGGACCATATGGTACCATTCAGAAGGTCTCGCGAGAAGAGAACACCCGTTCAGCAACCGTCTAGGACAACGAAGCCTGACGTGGCGCATTGTCTTTGTACGCGCATTGATGCGATTTTACCAGCTTTGCTGCAAAAAGGCGAACAACGGTCTTGTCACAGCTGCATTATCAGCAAAATGCGGTGCTACAACATCATAAACCCCACTTAATTTGTTGGAAACACTCTTAACCTTAATTTGCTACCTGGTACATGAGTATCACAAATGGTCAGAAAAGGTTACATGCTCTTATCTATCTATATCTATGTCATTCGTAGTTTGTGATACGATCATCAACTCTTTTGTTTCCAATATTGCCGCCGCGTCCTTTCGCAGTGGGCACATCTCCGTGCACCGAAGTTGTCGTAAGGGAAACACTTTCGTTTGGTTGTGGAGGTTAACACGCCCTGGCTTCACCTCGGTTATGAGGCGCGCCGTAGTGGAGGGCTCCTGAATAATTTTGACCACCTGGGAATTTTTAACGTGCGCCGAAACCTCGAACGCACGGGCGTTGTCGCTTTTCGCCTACACCAGAAAAGCGGCCGCCGCGGCTGGGAATGGCCCTCGAGTCCTTGGGCCCAGCAGCACAACGCCTTAGCTTCTCGCGAAGATTCTCGGGAAGATTCTCGCGACGGTTTCTGCTCAACGATCGAAGCGTCTGGCGCACCTCCCGCAATGGGGGCAGTCATTTGACGTACGCGACGAGGACTGCAAAATGAACAGCGTTTAGTCACCCACACCCGTGCTGTCCACTCCCCTTCCGCGCACGCACAGACACACATGCATACACACACTCGAACGGGCGCCACAACCGCCCTTGACCTTGAAATCCAATCACATTCCCCTCGAAATGAAGCACTGTCTGCTGCAGCCGCGGTGACCGGCCGTCGTACGTCTGACGCACGCGCGGGGACGTTCGACCCCCTTGCACGCACGCGTGTGCGGGCTTCCATCGCGCGTTTTATAAATGTCCCGAATCCTGCGAGAGTCGCCCATCCAATTTCGGGTGGGCAGAGCAGAGCGACGAGCCCGGAGGGCTATAATTCTTCCAGCTCCGCGCTTATGTGTTCCTCCCCCTCCCAAAACACCGGCGGCTTGGGTCGCACGAGTCGGTGCCACCACGCCGCCACCAAGCGCGCACACCCTGAGGCTCCAAGCCACATCTCTCAAGCAGAGGACACAGAGGACGGTGGTCGAAGATGGGGAGGAAAAGGAGGCGGCAGTGTGATCGGATCGGTCGAGCGCTGTGAAGGGCGCCTGCTGATCCATTGCCGCGGATTATCGTCAGCAGATGTCGCTGCAATTGACGTCCCCCCTCTCCCCTCCCCCCTGCTCCCGCTTATCCCTCCCCCAACGCTAAAGTGTGCCCATCGCGGTGAGGGGACTGCCGCTTTCTCTCAGTACCCCCAAAAGGTGGAGTGCTGGTGCCACTGCTGTTCCTGGCGTCGCGCGACGCTTACAAACACCGCGTTCCCAGAGGTCACTAGAGTGGGGGGAGACGGCAATTGGAAACTGTCGTTTCGGTGTCAGTCCCAATCGGCGAGTAATCCATGACAGCGAGATATAGGCTAGCTGGATTTGCCGCTGGATAAAGAAAGGAGGGTTCGGGGTTGGGAAGCTTCTTTATTTTATAGACACTGATACGTGAGAGCCTACGTCCATGACGATGTTGTTGTTGTGACACGGTCGCAAGGGGTGACGTGTATACGTGGACGAATCTTAAAGAGCAAAAAATGAGTTTTTCAATTGGACTCGAAATAATTTTAAATTAAGGTTGCGTACGAGCCCTTGTTAGTAACTAAGATGAAAAGCACCTGAAAAGAGAGCATTCATTAGACAAATTACGCTAGATCCTCCCAATGAATTGCTACGGAGGGATCATGCTACCGCAATTTTAAAAGCGATGTCAACTTTTTACAGAAAATAATGCCTGAAATTAGAGAAATCTCTTTTGCTGATCCCGGTACAGTTGAGTACAACAGTATTCTACGCGGCGGCCGGAAAAAGGAAACAAATCATGGAAGGTGCGAACGATGTATTTACGCTTTATTTACAAGGCGGCCATGAGAGAGCCCGCGCAGGCTTCGCCTACACACAGCTTTTTCATAGTCGGAGGCTGAAACCATAGAGTTTCATACTAACTAATATATACTAAAGGGAAATCTGGCGCTTCAATCGCGGGCCGCCGTGGTCGGCGCCATTGCAGCAAGCGATTGTCCTCGCCTACGTGGCTTAGCTAGCCATATGGCTTCTACTTTGTCTCGAAGACAAAATCAACCAAAAAGGGTAGCATTTTTTTCTTGTTCATCTTGTACGAAGCTTCTAAATAATCACTGACAAATAAATATTTATGGAGATTGAATTTTAGAATAGCAAAACAAATCTGAATAATCGTTTACAGTAATAATGTTAGTTTTTTTGCAGCCAGAGCCAACTTTTCAGCCTGTTCTTGAACCATGCCAAGGACAAGTGGAACGTGCCTACTCTGTACATGAGCTGAAGCGGGGCTCCTCTAGACAGTGTGGCCAGGTTTCCCTCTAGTGTGCATTTGTACGAAACTATGGCTGGAACCACCGGGCCATGTTCCACTGCTGGCGTCTTCGCCTTCTCGTAAGAGCATTTTTGAAAATGAAAAACCTATTAACTCAACTGAAAGAATGCGTAGGAGTCATTACACACAGTAGAGAGAAAGAACATATACGCCGTGAATGAAATAAAGCAGAAATCACTGCTCTTTTCTAAGTAGGGGTCCCGAAATATTCCTCAAGAAGATGAAGAGTTGGGCTAAGGAAGAGTGGAGGTTGAGTTACAGAAAACCGGAAAGACGAAGAAAAGCGGAAAAAGGCAAACAAACATAGCAGTGACTTTGCATCTCAATAGTCGAGACGCGAGACCACTGCTGTGTTGGGAAGGCTGGAGACGCTTCACGGTTTCAGGTCGAAAGCTGCGCCAGCCTCGACGCGGAAACAGAAGACGATCAGCTGAAGAAATCTGAAGTGCTGGAAACGTCACAAAATACCACGGCGGCTTTTTGAAAAATTAGTACGGCAGCCGAAACCATGGAGCATGGTTTCGGCTACCGTACTTGTTGAACCGGGGTGGACACCATAGTTGTTATATGCAGTTTGCTCATGCTAATTTTCTTAAAAGAGTGGCCTGATTTCCCGTTGACGCATGTTAATATGTGGGTTTGCGAAATTTTATCGTGCTTTACTTAAATTTATTACGTGTAGTGACTTGCAGAAGGCAAACTAACGACATCCGAACATGAGGTTATGCCCGCTTGGAAAACTCAAGGGCAAAATGGCTCCTTGCAAACGCAGCAGGACGAGCACAACACACTGGGAACGATAATTAATTGCTGGCCAACAAGCATTGATTCTACACTTCCTTTGCGATAATTCAACGGCACGTTACGAAAGTACCCAATGATTGCCCGCGTCTTTATACGTGCTGGCTTCCAGCAGGTAGGAAGAAATTTTGGCCATAAATTACACCGTAAATTCTTCTTTCGGAGGAGTTGGCCATCAGACGAAATGCAATGACTACGACAAAATAATTAAAGCAGTTCCATTAAACGTGAAAGCGGTCAAGTGGGGAGCATTGATTCGATTTATTGATTGCTTGACTGATTGCTAGTAATGTCTCCTTTGTAATGGGGTAAAGACGTGTCATCCTACCAAAAAAAAAACAAATATATCTGTTTTATACTCTGCGTTTAATACTACTGGTGTTCTTCGGGCAGCCACAAAATACTTTTTTTCTGTTAATGGTGGTACCTCTCCTAGGCGATATTCCCCTCACTGCTTTTTGCCCACCAGCATTAAACTCTTCTTTTAGTTGCCTCTATAGTCTAGAAGTTAACTCCCTCTGGACTACCCTTAAATCCTAGGGCTTCTGGAAGCCGAATATTTCCCTCGTGTAGATTTGGATGGATACACTCACATTACAACAGAATGTGCCGCATAGTTCTTGTTTCTTTTTCGCAGACCACGAATATCCAATCATTTTCTGTATAGTTCCCCACAAAGTTCTTAGTTCCCAAACAACCTGCTCGCTCTAGCCTGAAAAAACAAAGCACTGTCCTGGTAATTGTTGCAGGAAATTTCCTATTTGACGTCCAATTTCTCTGTACTGTACATCTCTAACGACGTTTTAGCTTCTATTTTTTCTCTCAATATACTTGTTTCTATCTTCTTTGTTTCTTTTTGGTTATCTTGGTTGTCTTTGATTCTCCACTGTTCTTTCCGTATTTCATCGCTAGCCTTCTATTCTTTCTTAGTCACTGCGCGTCGCAGCGTTTCATGTATGGGTACCTGAAATCTTTAGCTGTCCACCTACGTTGATCCATTGCTCTCAATTTCCCCTCAAAACACCATTTACTCTGAGCATTTCGAACTTCAAACGACGCCCAGCCCATATCTTCCTGCATTGCTTCGTTAGTTGTTTCACCATGCGCTCCTAAGGCCAGACTGCCTATCATTCACTGGTTCACTTCAAGCCATGATAAGGGCCTAATTTTGAACAGAGTACTGAATGCACAAATGAGAGGCTCGGAACCATTACTAACTTCCATATTCCTTTCACTACTTGATCTTTGTTATACCTCCACAGAGCTCTATGCTTCATTATAGCTGCGTTTCATACGCATACGCACCCCGCGGTGTTTGTTTACGTCTGCGGCATGCTTGTAACATCTCAAGATAGTTCATGAACGCGAAAGAATCGAACGTGAACATTTCGAACTGCCCTGTTACGGTAATTCCTTTTTTGCATTCACGTGACAGGTTTTTGAAACGGCCGTCTAGCACAAGTATATAACTCGATGGAGGAGTGAGGTAAGGACATTCAGCGACAAAGAATGCATGTTGACAGCGCTGGGTAGAAAAAGTTTGGAGCCAGCGGGTGATGTCTTTACCCAGCAGTGTACTGATACAGATGACGATGAGCGTGGACCAAAGAAAGGTGCGGCGTCACTCAGAACGTGATATGCTTCCACTGAATGTTGTCACTGCGCTACCACTTGTAGATCTTGCCTCAATGGTTCGTCAGCGAAGTTCCTTAATGGCGTTCTCACGGAATAACTGAAGACGTTGGTTGATTCCTTACTTCCTTAACGAAGCTCTCACATTACCTTACTATCGAGCACTTATCGCACACTTACCATCGCGCACTACCTCGCCGTGCTTATACTCACGCTCATTCTCGATCCATCCAGCGGCCCTGACGGTCGCACACCACATCCTCAAATGAAGTGCATCGTCGAAAAAATATCGGTAAGGTCGAAGTTGCAAAGACGAATCTGCTCTTGTCGAGGGTTCAAAAAATGTCGATCTAATTCCCACAAAACCAGAAAAAGAGAAGAACTCATAGGCAAAGGCAAAAATGTTCGCTTCCAGAAGCAAACGGAGGGCAGCGCGCAGCGAACCCGCTGTCAGATACACGTGTTGATCGCACTGCAGGGGGTCACTTCGTTCGCTCTTCCCCCGCTGCGTGGCAAGCTGCAATTGAGAGCCATAGCTACCTCGCTACGTAGTAGTACGCGAGCGTGTCAGTTAGGGGCAGAGGCTTTCGCCCTCCCTGTCAGCGCTTGCACCAGATGGTGCCAGCTGACGCTGCTACACCCCCACCCCTCCCACTTGTCTCTCTATATGGACACCACGCGTATTGAATGAAAGGCACCAGTACGCACGAACGGCCTGCCCTTATACGCCACGCTTCATCCAGGACGCGGTATAAGCGCTCGACCCGCTGCCACTCGCACAGAGCCTCGTAGGTGCACAACACCGCGCTACTCTGCACTCTGGCCCGGGGTTGTTTCGTCCGCTGCGCTACTGGGTTTGGCCGTTTGGGCCTAAACGCAGGTTAGGCCGCCTTGCCGAGGCTTAGGACGCGGGCCGCGGGCCCGCTAACTCCTTTGCTCCCGCGGCCGCGCTGACACGTCGTTTATATCCAGCGGTGTGCTGCGCGTACGGTTGCGCCCCCTCACTCCCCCTCCCACCCACGTCTTTTGTACACGACTTCTCCCCCTTTTTCCCAACACGTCGGTCTCGCGCGCACAAACAGGAGGAGGGAGGCGAGGGAGCATCGGGCCAATTGGACTGCACACGACGACCCCGTTCCCAAAAGCTGCGTCCACAATGGCGTGTGAAGGAAACCGCGCCGACGTTTGCGCGTACGGTGGTGGACAAGTGGGATTTGCAGCACGCGCCAGAGGGCGCTGCACGCGTGCGGGTGACTGCTCTGCTTTTGTCCGATGCGAGCGTTTTATTTTTGTTTTTGTGCGGTTATCGCGCGCGCTCTTTTTCGGTTAAATTTTGCCTCCCGAAGTGGGCGTTTTGTGGTGGTTTAATTGCTTCGCCTTCGGTCGTCGAACGAAGCGCGCTGTTTTAATTGGGAGTAATACGTTCGCTCGAAGGACCGTCGTCCAGTATTGTCGTGTACGTGTACGCAACAAAACAGACGGCATCCTGCCCGCTTCCACGTCAGACAATCCAGTTAGGACGAGACTGAGAGCGACAGAAACTGTTTTCTCGGCTGTGCGCCAACTTGGAAAGAATGCACATGAGAGAATAAACACAGTATTTTATTTCAGTGTATTTGAAATTTATTACAGCGCAAGAATACCCAAAGCGCTTTCTTAAGACGTTGTCGAACGCGCTCTTGACCTGGAGGACTAAGATGGGGCTGGGATGAATTTTGAACGACTACCGTTTGCTTTATTAAAGGTAAGAGAATAATTCTACAAACACACAGCTTTCTCCCATGCAAGCAGAGTCAGAGTGAAGGTTCAAACTCCGAACTGCTTCGGCCGGGTCCGAATGGCGCAACTGGATAGACGTCAGCTTCATAACGCGAGAGACCCACGTTTCATTCCTACCACGGGAAGCGTTTTCTTCTCGAGGCGCTTCTCATTTCATCATCATCATCATCGTCGTCGTCGTCGTGGCCGTCATGTGCCCTTTATAGGAATCCACTGAGTAAACTTGGCCGCAGTGTCTAGAGTGCCGTCCGACGGCACTCCAGCTGATCGTTGCAGGCATGGCTAGTGTGCCGTCCGACGACATACGAATATTTAACACTAGCCAAGCACCACCCAAAGAGTCTGTCGTTGTAGTGTAGAGGATCTGTCTTAGCTTATTGATCCCGGAGCCGGTGGTTCGACACCGGCTGTTGCCTCGTTTTTTTTTATTTATTTGAAGTGTAATTTTTGTGCCTTAGGTTAGTTTTGGTGTTTTAAATGATTTCTTTGTGTGCGTTAGGTTAGCTTATGTTATGTTTAGGTTAGGTTGCCTAGCTTTTTGTTATTTAGAGCGTTGTACTGCCAAATGCGACAATTTTGTCATAAAACGCCGGTGGACGTCGATATAGCGGAGTGGTTATAAAACCGTCGGACGGCACTCTAGACACAGCCAAACTTGGCTTTCCTGCAGCGCGTTCTGGTGGTACTATCTACGGCTCAATTGACGCATAGAAAGCTTCGCTTTAAAAATTTCTTTGGACCTGTGACTGTTATTTTTATACAGATATGCGCTGATCGTAAATGGTATGCAGATGCGTGAGGGCCTCAGATACACCTTCATGCCCTATCTTACTCCGCATGGAATGCGAGGCAAAACACTTCAAACAAATCGACACTGAACCAAAGCTGAAGGCCCGTGGTGGGGCATCCTATTTTATAGCGTTGGCCAGCCAGGGTTTGTGTCTTTCGGACAAACTGGAGTCATACGAAATTCCCCAAACATTTATTTTACACTTACATGTCCTTACTCCCGTTTTTGTTGCAAAAAAAGGAACGCGTAGGCAGGCTCCACCAATCCCGTTTGCAGATTCACGATTTGTGACGTCAAAAATCGTAGAACGAAAACGTATATGGACAGACAATGCCTGTTTTCCCTCTTCTGGCCTTTTCTGGGATAATAAGCCGTGGCTGCTGCTACGGGTGGCATATTGGAATTCACGGCACAAGAGAACAACTTTTTTTTTTTTTTTAGGTGCGGAGCACCTTAGGACCGCACAATGTCCGTCCGCGTCCGTGCGCATGGCATTTACAATCGCAAAAAATCACACAGGCACCGGCAGGATTCGAGTCTGTGTCTGGTAGACGAGACAGAGTTAGTGTCAGTCGTCTTACCCAGCGGGTTACGACCATGAGTTTTTTTTTCTTTAATACATGGGAGAATACGCTCAGACGTGCCAGTACGAGGACTACATAGTCAAGCAAACAAAAGAATACACTGAAGTTAGCAGAAGCACAAATGCATCAAAATTAAGGCAAACACACACAAGCGTTCAAAAGAGGGAACCAGTCAGGTGGTTGGTCAAGCGAACTATGCACACTATGTACAAATGCCACAGTTTCTCGGAAATATGACTTAGTTGATCTGTGTGGCTCAGCATGCCTATCACATAAATGGCATCGCCACAGACTGTACAAACCAACCAACACAAACATGTCATAAGGCGGCTCACCAGGACAGTCGAGTGGCAAAAATCGGATAGAGAAAGGCGTAATATCCATGTCTTTTTTGAGCGTTCGCTGTAAAATGTCCCAGAAAAAGACAGCATCTCTGCAGTCTAAAAATCAGTGATCAATTGTCTCTGGTCGAGTACAGAGCCGACAGTCTGTCGACCAAGCTATAAACAGACCCCGGTCTTTCATACAAGTTTTAACAGGAAGCGTGCCAGTGTGTAACTTAAAGAAAAATGTTTTAACACCTGGTGGAACACACATTTTACACACTCTATTGAGGACATCCTGATACGGACACTGTAGGTACAGAACACGATATAAAGGTGTGGGAAAAAGCCCAGAAACCAGGGCATCAGAAATAGACTCGCGCGAAGCAGTAAATATGTACTCAAGGCTAAACCGAGCCTGTAACAAGCGAAACGTGTCAACCACTTCTTTGAGGAAACCTCGCGGGCTGCGTCCACAGACCACGAAGACACCACATTATCAGGGAGAAAATGTGCAAGACGTCTTTGCAGTACAGCTTTCAGTAAAGGACGTTGAACATCTCGAAAGTAGAATAAACGAGAAAGAAGCTGCCAAACAAAAAGGCGAACAAGCCCAAGTCCCCCCGCACAACCGGAAGAAAAAGGTTATCGCGATGCAGTGGCTCACTACGCGAACACGAAATGAACGTTGCAAAAATCCGGTGAAAAGCCTGTATCCTGAGTCGTGAGCAATGTAACACCTGTAGGCCCCCCTTCTCGAGCTCGGGTGGGCTACGACCGTGAGTTAGTACCCGAGAGCCAAACGGCTTACTCCCTCGCCTGTAACGGTGCGGGTTACTTGAAGACCTCCCAATGCCCGTCCGCGTCCATCCGCGCGCACACCACCATCAGGCGAAAATCAAGCGAAATTCGATTTGAGCCGCGAGTTTCAGTTTCATCTAGGGAATAATGAAGGTGCAACTCACGGCTCAAATCGAACGACGGTCGGGGCGCAAATCGGATGCCACTCGGGGCGCAACTTTGATGTCGTTTCGAGTCCTCGTACTCCGCACCCTCGCCATCATCCACGGAGTGGAAATGCTGCAATTTTTTTTTTTCAACGTGGTATCCCTTGAACGACGTTCTCTCCAACCTCCTTTTACCACGCCTATAGGTACGATGGAACCCTCACTGAGAGACGAATGAAGTTAATTTGAACTTTCTACCAGATTATGCCTTCCACACACTCGCATTGCGGATACCTGCACCCACGTATAATTTATCGAACTCAAATCTATAAGTGTTACGACCCTTCGGCGGACGATAAAAGGTTAAGTAAGAAATTTGTTTCAGAGGCGTTCACTCGCTGAGCTTTAAGCTGCGACATCAAAAGACACAGTTTAAGGGGGAGTAGAGAATTCTTGTGGTTATCGAAAAAGCGTACACCTAAGCCCTGCTCCTGGACCACTAAGGCTGCGAGCGAGATATACACGCAACCACCATGAAACAAAACTTTGCACTATGCGGTTCATTGACGCTCGCGTTATATGCGCGGCTATGCACTTTTACGCCAGCGTTATACATATAAGCGTTCGATAGGAAACATTTACTTCCGTTCTATTGGATATCCGAATGTGCGAGTCGTAGCACCAGAACACTCTAGGGACGACCTTTGCAATTTAATGGAAACTTCCTGCCAGCGATATCTGCATCGGAAAGGCATTCAATGAGAATGGTATTTGTTCGCTGAAATAAACGGGCGCAATGCATCCGGGGAGCTGTACTGCATCCGTGGAGTGGTGAATCAACCTACGTACGCTTGAATCATGAGATACAAGTACAGCCCGGCGCCAGAGAACACGGGTGCTTATACGACGTTAATGACGTCATGCTAGTGCTTATAGCACTAGAGTTCATGCAGTAGGCATGAAATATGTTTTTGTTGTTAACGCACAGGGTGGGGTCCTTACGAATAGAGCATAATCTCCTTTATATCCTAAACCCCTTTACATCACCCCTTTACGTCTAACTTACGGTACTGGTACCTCTGACGGGATCCTGGGAGTTACGCCGCTATTAAACCAGCCGTTCGTCTGCTGCGGAGGGCGAAAGTAGAGCCCGTAGTGTGAGCCTCCCGGACCTCAGCATTGTTGCGTCACAGGCGAACGCCCCGTCGCACAGTACAATAGGCAAATGATTGCGAAATAGTGTCTTTCAGCAGCGCATGCGCCTATAAACGGGTCCCCAAGTTTGGTAACACACGACCGACGTTGTGTTTCGACGGATCGACGCGGCACGCACCCGTATAATACTTGTGTCGTAACACAGGGCTTTCGCAAGCCCTGTTTTCGCCCAGGGCGAGGAGGTGGGACCTGGCTGGTGTTTTCATTACGGCCAACGTGTTCCACGGGGCTGACCGGGAAACAAGCTGCCTACCTTTCTGCTTCCCCGCGTGGCTTCCGTGCACAATAGAAAGTCCACTTCGCAGGGGGGCGCAGCCGTACTTGGAGCCTGCTGCGACAGGCACGCCGGAGCTTTGGGCGGCCGGCGTTGTTTTCGGCTCGCATTGGGAGGGAAGAGCGGGGGGTCCTGGCGGAACAGGTGCAGCTGAGCTCTTGTCACCGGCAGCTGACGCTTCGGGGACCAGGGAGAGAAAAGGGGCTCCCGGAAACAAAAGGAACTGGTAGAAAAATAATAAGGTCGTGCTGTCAGGAAAATCCTCGTAGGTTGGACGAAAAAGGAAGAAGAGAGGGCGGGTACTGGGACTGACCTTTGGCGCGTGCACATAATGCTTGCTTTGTATTTAGAGATTAGAACGCTGAGAGAGCGCTGAGAGCCTATAATTGGGAAAGCGCATTTGAACTTTTTGTGTATCCGCCGCGGACAAAAAACGGAAGCGTGGCTGAGAACGGTTTTGAAGCGCCAAGACAAGCAGTTTGGAGCTTTTATGCTTGGAAGAGCACGAGGCGAAATCCTTTAAAGAGGGTGGTGTTTCTTGGGCGACCTAACGCGAACATTCCGGCCTGTCTGTCTGGTCAGGCCGAAGTGAAAGAATACTCGAAGAGTAAGCGCATCTGCGCCTGACCATTTCAAACTATAAAAAACGCTGGTGTAGCTCACACCGCCTACATCATTCGCCAAAAGTAAATCCCAGGCCCATCCCAAACCAAATGCAAGTGCATAACCGGGAGTACGGACGCAACGCACTTCAAGCCATGTACAAAGACTATGAAAGATGGCGTGACCAGTATCGCCTCCATTGCAAGCGAATGGAAACAGCGCTGTAGTATCTATCAGTACTGTCATGACTCTCTCTCTCTCTCTCTCTCTCTCTCTCTCTCTCTCTCCCTTCCAGTAATATTCCGAAAGGGTGAGGCCCTTGCTTTGCTTTGTGCAATATCGCCAACGAAGAGTGGTTGCATTAACTTCGTCTACACCAAGGACCTAGGCAGTTTCTTGTTCGCCAATCACTCAACGTGCTGACAATTTATCGAACGACACCCCGTTACTGTCAAATAATACAACTTCGCACCTCCAAATGTACGTCTCCTGGGCCAATTCGCGGCTTCTAACTTCGTGACTTCGAGCTGGGACCGTAGGTTAAACTGAGTCACGAAAGTTGCGGAATCGGAGTAAACTCATTCCTGCGAGAACGCCTCCATTAAAACAGCGAAGGAAGCTATGACGATATGTCCTTTTTTAAAGATACACACAAAACTATGTTTCTAATAGCCCAATAAACCCATGTTCAGCAAAAGTCGGCTAGACAGCGTTTCCGCAAACCTACTGCCTCGGAGTTTTAATGTCGCTCCTTTTCCCCTAAAATATTCGAGCTGAACAAAAATTTCGCCTTCTTTGAAAGCGACGCAAGAGCCTTGACTGATTTATAAACTCGCGCAGAAATGGCCCGCCACTATTGAGAATTCCTTCTACAATTGCATGACGGATGAACGCGCACTTGGGCTGGTGCTAGCGAGAAGGAAACCCGAAACTGGTACGACGTGTCGTCACGTGGCCTACCGGAAACGGAAATGACTTCTCTTATGGCTACGAGCGCGGCAGGACGGCTCCAGCGGGAGCGGATATGGGCTCATCTGCGTTTCCGCGAGGAAACTTGTCCCATGGGCTTTTGCGAGCAGTTATGTAGCAATTCCTAACGTTCTCCAGCGCACTCAGATTCCCCCTGCAAAAAGCTTCCGTTATGACCGGATAACGTGTGCTGTGGGAGCATTTATTTCTTTGGTGATGGATGTCCGGACAGTAAGGGTTAAACGTGTATCGCGTACCCGAGTGCCGTAACGGACGGCCACAAGAGCAGGGCAGGTAGGAAGGAGTCTCATAAAGACAAAGTACACACAGATCTCCATCTCCAAAAGCGACTAAGCATTGCGATAAGAAGTATTGCGGGAAGAAAAAAAAAGTGTTCTTGTTGCGACAAGACCAGCAGCCTCTCTTTTTCGCATCTAGAAATGATTTCAAGAAGTGGAAGAATAGATTTAACTGAAGCGATAAAATGACTTCGCATGATCATCCTGTGTTGGTCCGTGGTGGCATTGGTCTTGTACGCCTAATTCGTTAAAGATATACATGGTGATAACCCTCCTTGACCGAGGCCCTGATGGCCGGCTCCCAGGGCTTGGGGTGGTGTTGCTGTCATGCGGCATCTTTAATGCCAGGGGAAGTTGTATCAAAGTCTTTACATCCTAACGACCTAATGGTTCGGCGAACGCCTAAAGAAACGGAAAGCTGTTGAGCTTGCGTTCATTGCCGGCTTTTTGAAATCACCGTGACTATAACAAAAATATGTCAGCTTCCAATACCCTGCACCGGTGTGCTCAGCTAATACAAGTACCCGTGTCGTATCTGATTGCTTCCTCTAAAAAGCCATTATCTCTTTGGCGCAACTTGACGCGCAGTCTGCCGAAGTTAGCCCTGCTGGTACTTCCTCAAGGCTGCGCTCACTGGCCCTCACATTATGGCGGCTAAGTTGTAGAAGGATATCTAGTCGACCGTATACTCTGTTTTATAGGGGGTCCCGATGACGCATCCTGACATGTTGGACCTCTTGTTGACCTCCTTCTAAATCCAGTGTACCGGGAGGGATCGTAATGTTGTCCAAAAAGTTGAGCTTTATTATTAGCGACTACGATCGTGGTTCAGAGGGAGCTTGTATTGGTCTTACAATCTATTTGATGGCTCCATAGCCGGATATGTTTTAATCACCTCGGTCCAAGCGGCCAGTAGTGGGTCCTAATACGTCTCACCAGGTGGCGCTGTTGTTCACGGGTGACCGAGGTTGATAGCCGCTTCCTTGTGCAGGGGCATTCTGCTAAGAGCTCTTTTCAGGAGTCCACAAGAGGGGTGCGAAACATTCACTATCCCTTCCAAAATACAGTTGAGAGAAGCGTGAAAGCTTGCCAACATCAAAACTGCGTCAAACGGGCGTCAAAAACTTGGCTATATAAACAAGTGCGCCCAACCTTCGCTGAAAGTGCGTCCAGTCGATCGTCAAACTTTCAAAGACCCAAACTGCGAACGAAGAACAAACCCACCCGACGATTTTTCGCGCAATAAGTACAGGCATCTACGAATGATCTAAATGTATTATACCGATACGCGGTTTATGAGATAACTTTTTTTACTCATTCTCCATGATATTTTTCTAATGCGATACATTGCCCTACGGCATAACAGGGAGGTTTATAGGTACAACATTGCACCAGTTGCACGCAGAAAGTCAAGAAGAGACCGGTACTGGGGTCCCCATATCCAACGCTTAAGATCGGAGGGTCTCCCAGGATGGAGCCTTGTGCCTCGGAGGTGTTGGATTCTGGCGTTTCTAAGACCTGAACAAGTCCACAACAGGTGTTCAACGTCAGCTTCTAGCGCAGGAGTCACACAG
The DNA here is from genome assembly GCF_048455015.1 of Haemaphysalis longicornis. Lineage (NCBI taxonomy): Eukaryota > Metazoa > Arthropoda > Arachnida > Ixodida > Ixodidae > Haemaphysalis > Haemaphysalis longicornis. The sequence continues at coordinate 131,753,663 of NW_027526445.1, forward strand.
AAGGGGCAGGTGTCCGCAAACGGGGCGTGGTATCGGGCAGGCCAAGCGTGAGTAACTGCTGGGGATAACGCCACCCCAACTCGAAGCCTCCGCAGCAAGACCTCCTCCCAGCGTCATTCTCCATGATCGATGCTTGTATTCTTATCTGGAATGGCTTCACAATTTTCGCGATTTTCGAGTAACCGTTTCGACACAGTGGAAGCGCCCGGTTTCGTGTAGGCACCATGTGTCCAGAGACCTTGTCAGAGCTTTTCGGTCGACCAAGCGGTCTATGAGGGAATGCATTAGTTTTTTGACCGGACGCCATCGTTCCCACCAAGGAAGCTTTCGCTTTAAAAAGAAAAATGGTAGCACACAGCCACAAAAAAAGGTATAAGAATGGGGAGACAGAGTTATTCACCGGCTCTGAAGGAATCACTTGTTGAGAACACACGACTATACACGAAACCACCCCCAACGTCACTAGAGCCCAACCTGGGTGAGCGGAAATCGGCAAAGGGAGTAAGGGGTAATGGATCGTCATGATGTGGCGGTAATCGTGGAGTCTTACTGCTGTAAGGTGTGTGGTTTGGTTTGGCTTGGCTTGGCAGCGTTTGGTCGGGTCCTTGTGACATTGGAACGGATCTCGTGTAGAATCGTATGTTCGAGAGCTTCTTTAGACAACCTCACTGCACAGATTTATAACAGTTCCATTTCAGGGGCTTAGGGGGGGGGGGAGGGGGGGTATGGGGCTTCAGCCTTTTACGAAATTTGGTCGCGCTGTCATGCACGGTGACCAAGGCAACCACCTGCGTCGAAAACCATCCTAGGATTTTGTCTAGAACCCCAGGAATCCTGTCTCGAAAGCGCACCTAGTCACCCTTGGGGGCCCGTTTTCGTCCTGGGTAGGACCTTCTTATGGTAACAGGCCTTAATCCACGGGGGTGTTCTGCGAGCTCGCGCAGCCCGACACGACGGAGAGTCGCTGCTCAGAACAAACTATAGGGGAGATTTCCGTGCAATACCGAAGGCCTGGCTGCTTTAGTATACCTCCATGAAACTACGGCTGCCTCCGAAAACCAGTGCCACTTTGGATTTCGCCTTATTCCTTTGCCTGCGAATTCGCTGCTGTGGCGCCGTTCGTGTGCAAAACACTGCCACAGCTACAAAAATAGGCCGCTTTGCCGCGGTAGCCGTGCCGGAGCACGGAATTCGCAAGTACATTCGCACCATGTAGATTGGGCTTTCTGTATAAATATACATTTTGTTGCCAGTGATTCTTTTGTTGCCCTCATAAAACTATATTCTCGCTTTTTTCATCACAACTGTACAGTAAGACGTATTTTTGTGGGACAATTTTGGCCCAATTAAATTATCCGCATTACGCGACGGTTGACAAGGTGCTCCTACGCAATATATTGGCATAAAATACAGAGGCGTTAAGATTTGTCCCCAGCTGTTGCAGGTGTGCAAAAATAAAAAAAAAGATTCTTAGATGACAAAGCGACAATAAAATAAAATGTCCACCCACAAGTTGTTTGTTTCGTTCGTTTGACGTTTATAATGTCCGGTCCGAGCACTGCTAGTTTTAGATGAATTAGTTCTACACTTTCATGTTTCTTTCTTTTTCTTCTTCTTTCATGTTTCTTCTTCTTACATGCTCGCATTTTTTCTTCATTTGCATATTTCTTTAGGTGCTATTTCTTCGTATCTAGAGAAAACAAAAATTGCAAGCAGTGAGAGCAATTTGTCGCAATTTTCGGAACATGCGAAGAAATTTTTGTTATGAAATATTTAATTTTCCTTGTTATTGACAGTCAATAGTTATGTATTTTCAGTTATTCGTTATAACTTTAAGCTATAAAGTATGTACATTAGCAGGTAAAAGTTACGCATTTACTGTGCAAAATTTTAGTTCCTTGAAAAATCATGGAGGAGGTCGAGGTGCAATCTCAGCCCTCGCCCCCGCCCCCCCTCCCCAGCAAAATTTCTGGCTACGCCTCTGTTCCATATCTATTATAACTAAAACATTGCCTGAGTTCGGGGTATGCTTTCTCGTTTTTACTCTTGGGCTGTACAGTTTCTCTGATTATTTGTCCCCTGTCTGCTTTCCCCCGTGAAAAACCTGCTCTGCCATTTTTGCTTCTTTGCCTTGTGGCTGTGCCCCTGCATTTTTGTACTTTCAAATTGTTTTGGCTCTTGTTACTTTCTTTACGTAGTGTCTTGTATCCGATTATTTCTCCTTTTGTTGTTGTTTTATGACCTGTATTTTGAGGTATCACTGTTCATTTATTCTGCCGTCGCCTGCTAGACCTGCCGCCACCTTCGTTTTTCAATTTTCGCTTCGCTACTATATTGTTATACTTTTTTAATTAAGGCGTTTGTGTTTACCTACTTTCCTGCTGCTGTATGGGTTCTTGGGTGCACCAAGTAACTTCTGGGCAACCTTTGTTTCCCGATTTCCGCCCGTAAAACTTTGTGTGTGCTTCATGAAAAACAAACCATTTTTTTTTCAAAGTGGTCAAGGCAAAGTACCTTTGTAGGGTAAGCCTGGTCTTTGTCATAAATGACAGTCTGTAGAAGGAGCATTTTTTTTAGCAAGTTCGCAACCTCATTGGTTCGGTCATTCCGGTGTGGCGAGGTATTCATCGCACATTGACACATCACTTGACGTGGTAATGAGAAGGAATGTTAGACCTGAACCAGCTGCTGGCAAGATGATTTGGAGTGTGTATCTCTTCCAGTGATTGTGATGGGGGCGTGGTGTGCGCAGTGGCCGCTACACCGATAGGTCATAAAGGTTGGGCGGTTCTGTTATGTGCTCCGAGGAGATGTAGCCTAGCTGGTCCAGCCAGGGATTGTGGAAATAGGGTTTGCTGCTTTCGTCGTCGGTTAGGGTGTGGCCCTAGAAGTCTACGCCTACCTGTTCTGCATTATATAAGGTGAAATTGGGGATAAGTGCATGGCGTGCGTTGATGCAGGTAGACGACCGGAAAGAACGAGCTTGAGGGAGCTGTGAAAGTTTCAAGAGAGGACATGCAAGGAGGTTAGAATCACACGGGCTTGCTGACTAGAAGCCAGCTTGAGGTCTTTAAAGATGGTCGATAAAGGCAGGCTTACGAGCACGCACGCCCACACCAACACATTGTAACCTGCACGCAAGCTAGCGCACGAGTGTATGTGTGTCTATAGTGTATGCTGGCTTTGTGCGGGCGCAGGAATACGCAAGAAGTTATGTCCTGTCTTTGTGCCAATCCCTTATACTTTGTAAAAGGCTCACTCTCACGCGGATGCGGCCCCACTCAGTGAAGCATCTCTCCTTGCTAGAAATGTAGCCCACTCTATTAGAAGGAACATCGCCGTGCCCACACCCGCACACTGCAGTATGCACCCAGTGCGTCACGAACGTAGTAAAGAGGCCCGAGCACGTGCATATCTTCAACAAGACACGGGGACTAACCATCCGCTGCCTACACGGATCGGGCTTAACCCGGAAGATAATTTGCACCAGCCGCTGTCATTTTGAATAAAGTACATCGTAGTATCTCGATCCCCTGAACAAGCCGCACTCATGTCGAAAAATTAACATTCCTTCCCAAACAAAGTTGACAGAAGCGCGAAAGCTAAAAGTGTGTCAAAGCCTTCGCTAAAAATGCGTCCATTCGATCGCCAGACCTTCAAAGGCCCAAATCGCCAACGAAGAACGCACTCATGCGACCCTTTCTCACGCACTAAATAAATGCATCTATACGCACGATCCAAATGTATACGATATGTGGCTTGTGAGATGAAGGTATACTACTCTGCTTCTTGTTCATGATCGATTCCTGTACTGTCTCATGAAGAAGTGTTCCTTTTACGCGATTTTCAAGTAACCGTTTTGACGCAATGGAAGCCCGGTTTCACGCGCGCGCCGCGTGTCATGCAGAGATCTTATCAGGACTTCTCGGTCGACCAACCGGTCTATGGGGAAATGCATTAGTTTTTTGACAGGACGTCATCGGTACCACCAAGAAAGCTCTCTCGCTTTAATAAAGGGTGATAGCCTTCGCGCTGGCCCAAACCAACCAGCAGCAATCGTCGCGGATTCGCAGCAGGCGTGTCGTCTCTTCGGGAGTAGACACATCAACACGCTTCGCATCAATTAATAACAGCCGACGTGGCCAGTCAGGACACAGTGGACGCGCTCTCACCCCGGCATCTTCGGCAACTAGACGAGATCACCAACTTCGCGGCTTGAGCATGTAATTCCGGTTTAGGGCTTCTTCGGGGAACCAGGGACCCTGGGAAACATAGCGGTTGGCTGGGAAAAATCAAAACTACCCCCCCCCCCCCCCCCCCCCCCCAATCGCGCCGATCTGAGAGAGAGCCCTAGCCAGCTCCCACTTCGAGGGTCAACTTGTCGGAAGCGTTGTCGAAGTGGCCCTAGCCCAAGACATATTGTACTAAGGACGCCTTTCATAAGACTTTTTTTCGACTCAAATAAAACGTTTAATAAAGCGGAAGCAATATGTGTCTCATCAAACGCGAAGGGTGACTGTCATCGTCGCCAACACGAGTGGTGGTACCAAAATGGCCACCTCTGTAAAGAGAATAAAAAAATCACGAGAGAATAAAAAGAGTTCCACTATGTGAAGGAGGATGACCAGCGAAGCTTTTTAGCACACGACATAGATGTGACACAGAATATAGACGAAGGGTACTTTATAAAACGGGCTCATGAACTGAAACCCTTCCCGTTCCACCGAGGTATAACGGGTAAGACGAAGGGTACTAGCAAATTTTATTTATTTTCGGCAGTCATTCTTAAGTGTCGCCGTTTCAAGGGTTGCTGCCGAAAAGAATTGATCGTCAACTCTGCCGATCGCCAGTGGCTAGGGAGCGTCGCCTTTAAAGGTGTCCGCCGAGAAAACGCAGATCACCATGCAGTCACGAGAGGGTGGTCGTCTGATGCGCGGCTTTTGGCGGCAGCAGCAAGGAAAAGCAGATAGAGCCTTGTGAACAAACACAAACAAACGAATTATATTTCACAAGGCGAGGCTTTGTACAGGTACGAAAACGAACATACATCACAGGCAACTCAAACTAGTGTAAATACGAGCAAGACGGGCGTTACAGAAATAGCACAAAATAGGAGGTTGAAGGAAACAGATATTACGAACCCGAAAAATGAAATAAAACAGAAACAATTCGATGAAAATACGCAAGAGAATGGACAACTGGCCGAGCCGGTACTGGTTCATGGCTGAAGTAACAGCGCGCAGAGACGGAAGACAGAAAGAAAAGAAAAGAAAAGAAAAGAGAAAAAATGGCCGCGTATCTGCTCCTTTCGTTGCAAATGTCGTCAAAAGACGACAGTCTTTGTAGACATTTGCCAAGGAAATGCCCCCCTTTCCTTTTCCGCTCACCTATCATGCTGTTCCTGTTCCGTCGCGCTCATGGTTTGCGCAGAGCGCGATGGTTTGCGCAGATTTGAATTTACCGCGTTCCACTGCTACAGGCCGGGTTCCTCGATGCCAGCGCTGCAGTACGGCGGAGATGCGCGTGAATGGAGGCGGCCGACTACAAGGTTTATAGAACCACGTGGCCGTGGTCCATGTGCGTTCCAAGCAGAACGTGGAACCTAGCTAGTGGAACCTTTCGTTGCTGTTGCCGCGTAATTTTTCATATGCCGCCAGGAGGTGGCGGTTTTCTGCAGTAGTTGTAGGATATAATTTGTTATCGAAAAACCAAGCCTCCATTATTTTTTTAATAAAGGAACACTGTAAAGATCCCTTGTGTACTAACATCCTGTCTTATATTTGCGTAATGTCTTGTTCTTGTTCAACGAAGCTGACAAGTATGAACATATAAACCGGGCTTAGACGTTTACATTTGGCTGTGAGTATATAAGACTATTGCGCAATATCAATCTTACTTTGGCCTGGTGCCTGAATCGAGTTACAGAAAGACGGACAGACAGACATACAGACCGACCAAAATTTCTGGGTTTAAGTAGCCCAAGAAAGACTATCGTCTTTAAAAACAGGACAGCTCTCGTCTTGTGTTTTCTTTCTCTTCCGCCTGTGAGCGCTGTTACTTTAGCCATGAATATATGCAAGACACTGATGTTTTACAATATTCACCTACCCGGGCGATGATTCACCGCTGTTTCCGAAGTAAAAGAGGCCACCCTCGAAGGGTTGCTTCCGCAGTAGTTGGCCGTCTCATGACGAACACGGCGATCGAGGGACCCGGGAGCCGTTTGGATCTTGCCCTATGCGGGGCGCCATTGGCGACGCACAATCATTTACAGTCGCGATCAATTTCAAGTTGATCACTCGAATCGCGGGTTGTATCATGCAAAACCTACGGTACGGGTTGTATCGCGGTTGTATCATGCAAAACCTAATGAGGGGACGAAGGCAGCGCTATGTTTATCTCCAAATTTCTAAAAACAGCCCCCGTGCAACATGAAAGACTTGCTTATCTATGCTTCCGCGATAACCTTCAAATTGATCGTGACTGTATGGGCAAAAACTACCGTGTTCTCACGACATTTCTACGAGACAACACTGTCTTGGCAAGGGCACGCGTTTATATCCGGTTAACAAGGAAGAAAAAAAAAATGAAGGAAGCTCACACTAATGCGTAAAGGCCGACCTCCATGCAGCGAAATGTAGGCGAAAAGGCGGCGAACGTCGCCCGGCGGCGGCCGCTCCGCCGGCGGCGTCGAAAATACGGCTGTTCGTCGGCGATCTACGCGAGCTAGATGTCGAACGCGCGGCGGCGAACGCGACCGGAAGCGGCAAACTGCATTTTGAGGCCGCAGCCAATTACAGACTTGGTACTTCCTTGTACTTCCTGTCCTGTCTTCCATTGGCAGGCGTTCGCCGCATCACGTTGCATGGAGGTTGGAGCGGACCATGGGGCGGACGAAAACTGAGCGGCGCGTCAAACCGCGGCGTCCGCCGCGCCAAGTTCGCCGAGAAACTTCGCTGCATGGAGGTCGGCCTTAAGACGAACATAGCGAAGCTGTAAGCAGCTTCCACGACCATCACGACGATCGCAGCGGATTTGCAAGTCCGTTGCTGCAACGACCTTTGCGTCATCTTTGTTGGTATAAGTGTTAGCTTCCTTCATCTGTGTAAGTTATATTCATTGGTCATGAAACGTTGTGTGTGCATTAGCACGTTTCAACACTCACGTTTGAACCGAACGTCGGCTCCTGTTACCGGCGGACGTACTCGCTGATGACGAACGGTATCGGCTGGACGTTGCCGGCCCCGCTCGTGCACGCACCTTCGCCCGATCGCGTTGAACTGATTCGGTGTTTTGGACCCACCGACGACTCTTGGCAGCATTCTCTGTGGCCACATGGTCCGTGTTGGCTCTCTGGACTCGTTTCCGTTCTCCATCCACTCCAGAGGTCGCTCGCCTCACTGGACGTGCAGAGTACCCGTCGGAGACCCATCCCTGTGCCCGAGCCGGCGCACCCCTTACCCCCGACGCCGCCTCCGCCGCGTTGGGAGTTTGTTGTCCCGGACGCCACGAAAGAACCGTTAGCTGGTAGAGCTAGAAAGCTTTGCTTTACGCCCGTGTGGTGACATTCTGGGGCAGGTTAATTAAAGATCCCCAGGTGGTCAAAATGACTACGGAGCCCCCCCACCCCGGCACGCCTCATCGCCTGTGTTGCGTAGGCGAGTTAAAACATCATAATTATAAGAAAGGAGTCATTCCAGTATGTCACGTGGCATATGCTTCTCTCTGTTTCGCGCCACGAGGGCGCACGTGCGGGAAACGATCGTCCCGGTGTTTTTCGTGCATGCTCACCATGGAACTTGTCGGCCGTGCGGAGCATGGTGTGGACCCAGGAAAGTGACTGGGAGACGAGAAGAAGCCAGGGAGCGGGGGTCGAGCGGGGCCTTATGGCCACCAGTGCAGCCACTCGCTCGTCCAGCTCCCTCACCCATACAATTCCAAAATAAGAAAATATTTCAGCCTTGCATTCGCAAAAAAAGCCATCGAAGTACTCTCTCCTGACCCATCCCATAGGTGGCCAGGAACGGTTAGCATACAGCATACGAACCCCCCCTCCCCTTCGTTCGCTGTCGCATATCGTAACGAGGATCGAAGGCGTTACAGAATGTCTGCAGGTAAGGACATTCCCTTCTCCCCTCTCGGCAGGTGGAACCGCAAGGCCGGGGCGGCTTTTGTCGCTTCCTTCGCGGTGAGCTAGGCGGCCTTAGTGGGCGGACTGTTGTGAACAATGTAGCCTGCACAGTGCTGCACGTAGCTTGTGGTATGAACTATTCGTCGCGAGATCGACATGTAGGTGGCGGCAGCGTCGCGCTGCTAGTGTGGATGCTCCGCTGAGCGCCCCGGAAGAATGCACACTGTGGGCGCGCTTCATGCCTTTCTCGCGCCTTATGTGCGCACGAAAGGCGCAAACAAGAGTGGTATGCTGTAGTTCGGTTCCTCAACGTCCAATGTATTGCATGGAAGCAGCAATAAGTTTTCATTAGTACGCTAAAAAAGCGGCGACGCATCGGGAATCTCAGAACGGCCGCAATAATGACAATGAACTTGTACGCCGTGGCTCGTAGCAAGCTCGATCTTTCCAGACTATGGCTTTGAGTCTTCAATGAAAGCATAATTAGAAACAAATCAGGGAGCCTCGATCTCTGGAATTCAGTTTACAACAGCAGTTTCAATCGCTTTCACTGGTAGCATGACTGAGTCTTGCATTTGTGGGATGTCCTGAAACGGTAACACCACTTAACTGCCCCAACATTTTTTTCTAACAGCTTACGATAATTTTTGTGTGTTCGAAAGGCAACATAAAATTACTGAATTTTAACCAGCGTAGAGATATAAATGCAACCGTTCTAAAGGGTCTTTTGCGCGCACCTTTAGTTAGATGAAATTTTGGTGACTCTGACGGCAGGTTTCATGAATAATGGTGTCGGATCGGTGTCGGCTAAGAGCCATTGGGCTCTAGCAGCGTCTTCGGCCAGCTGAATCGGAACTGAGCAATACGGTCTCTCATTCCTCTGCACTGCCGATTTTGCGACCTAACGTTGTCATCTGTGAACAGGCCCACAGCATGTGTTCTAGGTTTGCCATGTTCTTACACCGGTGGCACTTGTCAGAATATTGCCAGGGGTAGCAGTTGCTGCCGGCTACCGTTTTAGGGTACAATCAATCAACGAATTCATTTGTAAAAGTCGCCAAACCACGGATTGCCATTATTTCAGGGTAGGATAAGATGGGGGGAAAAGTGGACCCGCTCTAGCCTGTAGTGATGAGTGATTTCTGTAAAGAACACGAGCCGATCCCAGCGCGGAAAGCGAAGCGAATGAACGCAATGATCATCCCCCGCTCGGATAGAAAATCCTCGAGCGTCGTCGTACGCGTATACGTTCCCAACCAAGTAGGAGTGTGCAGGTGCCCATATTAGATATGTCTAGCCGGAGCGCTGAATATTGTGAAGTTCTAGTCCAGAGAATTGCGGACGCCTATGGAGAAATGCGCCCCAAAGTCATGCAGGCATTCAATAAAGTTTTTACCAACCAACCAATTCGCGTAATTTATAATAGCATACTTTGAGTCGCTCACCACGCATTTGATTCTTGCGGAGGCCGCCATTACCAAGGCAATGGCCGCTTCCTTTGCCCACCTCCGGTTCGCTCGTGCGGACCGACCCGAAGCTGATGGAATTACCCTGCTGGTCGACAATCACCGCGGCCATTGCACCGCGACCCGGGTAATCGGCCGCGTCGACGTAAACCACGTATTCCAAATTTCCGAAACGTTTGTGTAGGGCTTTCGTCCTTGCCTGTCTGCGTTCCATATTAGATTTGCTTACTTTTCACCGCTTATGTGCGGATAAATTATATTGCCAGCCACTTCACGCTTCCTAATAGTGGGCAAGATGGCAATGGTGGCCCGTGGTCGTGAAAAAATGGCCGGGCGTCGATTTCTGCGGGAATCGGGAGACTGTTTGTATATATAGTTCCTTGTGCCCTTTGGGAAACTCTCGCAATAAAATACAAACAAAATAATGCTGACACTACCTGGGAAGTTATCTAAATGATACGAAACATTTGTTAGTAATCGCCTGTAGTTTGTTGTCATGTGATAGCAAGGAACACCGCCGAAGGATCCTGACAACTGAGAAACCGAGTTACATCGCCGAAATGTTAATTTTACGAAAATTGAATGTTATTCAAAAGAATGGAACCTAATCTAAGAAAATCTCGCAGTTATGGAGCTCACTGGAGCCACGCCAAGAGCAGCCCATGACAATCCCGCCAAGCTCGAACACCCGCCTTACGGGTATAGTAAGCGATACAAAAAAAAAAAAAACATGTTGTTGATTCCTCTGTCATAGGAATTAGTAAAACACAAAAGTGAAATGTCGAGCGAAATATGCAGCTGAGCATGATTTGCAGGTCGGCGGCTGTCTTGTGGGTGTGTTTGGCGAGCGACGTCCTGCTGTCGGGTCGCTTCGGCAAAGGTGTACTGGCGTCATTTCCGCGACGAATATTCGTCAGTGAAATCTTGGTGTATCCAGACATAAAACACCTTCGCGTTAAAATATAAAACCCGAAAACGAACAACCCTAAGTATAACGTAGTCTTTGATTCCAAAGGTTGCTTCCCCGCAAGGAGACCCTGTGTGCAGGGGTGCCCCCTTTTCAGGCCGCTTGCTCCGTTGTACTGGCGTCAGTTCCATGAAGGATATGGCGTTACTCAAATGTTTGTGTTTCCCGGAATAAAGCACTTTCGTGTTGAAAAACTTGTGTCAGCTTCGCACTAAGTGGCGCGAAGAATAGGCAAACAGCGAAGCTGCAGCCCCACATAGCTTATTCTTGGTTCGGCTACGTTTATGCGTGGTTTTGTTTGGGAACTGAGCCAAGTTTTCCGCGGGATTGTGCTTCGAGAAAGTTTTCTGCAATCATTAAAGTATGTATGTATGTATCATTAAAGGATGTACGCGTGCCCACTAGCTTTGCGGTGAAGCTCCAAGAGTAGCGGAGGTCGCAGCGGGGCGACCATTTGCTCAAACTTTTCGAAGTCGTTCGGTAGGCACCGTTCGGCTTCTGGGGTCTGGAGTGTGGGGCGTTAATTAATAATTTGATTAGCGTTATCGCTTCTCGCGTGTGGGCTTCTTTCAGTTTGACATTAACTATTCTCATTGGGTCGTCAAAACTGACCCACTCTTCGCAACGTCATAAAGCGAGCCACCCCACGACGTGCTGCGAAGGCCGCGCGTGTGTCAGTTCTATCGCGCCTCAGACAGGTGGCGACACGAGTCCCGCCCGCTCAGCGAGGTTTTCTGCGCACGTTCGCCGGCCCAACCACGAGCTTAAACAACATCGCTGGTAAAATAATTGAAGATTGCAACGGGACGATGCTGTCAGACCAGTTTCTTACGAACCTCTGTTACGGCGCTGGTAAATATGTTCCTGCCTAACGAGAAGGCTTTCCCTCTAGAATAAGATATTTCTCGAGATCAAACTGTTTCGCTCCGTGCGGCGCAGTCAAATGCCCTGAACGCCCAGAAAAGGTCGCCCTCCTGAAATCCCACTCCCAAGAACCACCTCCCACTTGATATCACTGTACAGGCCATCCAAAATCCGCATCGGATTCACGTTCCGTGGATTATCCGGCGCCATTAAGCCACATCTGTTGGGCACACGTATACGTTACGCTGCTCAACTTTTGATATTTTAAACTCTGCTTCGGCGAGACAGTATATGAAGTTTCTTTTAAAGGGGCCGTAAAGACCAAATGCAAGTTTGTTTTATTCGAAATATTTGGTATTTTATTGGGCTGTGGGCTCTTTCAAATACCATATCTTTCGAATACGAAACACGACATATTTCGAATACGAAATCGCCTGTTTCGAGTACGAAACACACGATTTAGCGGGAGGATTAAATCCTTTGTTTCACGACTTCAGCGAGGACCCGTGTTGAGAGAAGGTTCTTGAAACAGAAGTTAGAGCGTTGACTAATGCTACGGCGAACGCCAAAGGCGTCTTTGTTGAATTTGGTTATTGTCATTCTTCATAGGTGCCTCAACAATACTGTTCAGAGCCCGTTGTCCGCACTTCCTGGGTTGTTGTCCGGATTTGTACCTGGCTTATCTTTGTTACGGTTGATAGTAATCGTTCGTGAAAGATTGGGTATGCTCTCAAACAGGGTCACGTAAGTGGTGATGTCGCTTATTCCATTTGGCCAGTGTCGCGTCACGTAGGCCTAACGCTCCCGACGGCTGCGCAGCTGCGGGCGACATAGTGCGAGCAGCACCCAATACGCTGGCAACTGCCCGGCTTGCCAGAGCCCCACTCCCACCCTCTACCACTCTGTATGGGAGTGTCCGCGTCCACCAGACGGGCTCACCCCTATACGCATCCCCACTCTCTCCTCTTGGGAGGCTGCTCTGTCCAGCACTGCCCCGCAAGACCAACAACGGCTGATCGAGCGGGCCCGCCGGATAGCGTTCGCCATTGGAGTCCTGGACTGAGGACCCCACTCATAGCGGCTGCTCTTCGGCTAACAAATGTTTAAGAAATGTTTTCACCACCACCCCCCGCACAGGTGGCTGGTATATTTACGTGTTCGTTCGTAACTTCCATTGTTTCAGCCTCTCCTCGAAGAATTCTCTCTCTCTCCATCTCTCTCTCTCTCTGTCACGCACGCTTTCTCTGATCCCACGATTCTTACGGCTATAAAAAGTATGTGCAATTTCGATTGATTGATTGATTGATTGATTGTAGGGTTTAACGCGCCGACGCAACACAGGCGATGAGGCGCGCCGTAGTGGAGAGCTCCGGATTGATTTTGACCACCTGGGGACCTTTAACGTGCGCCGAAATCTCGTACACACGGGCGTTTTTGCTTTTCGCCCCCATCAGAAAAGTGGAACCCGCGACCTCGTGCTCAGCAGCGTAACGCCGTAGCCACTGAGCCACCGCGGCGGGTATATGTGCACTTTTACTCAAATACTCAAGCGCGAATACTCGTTCTGTAAGCTTACAGTCCCTGATTATTTTCCGTTTGCTTTTGCCGAACTCAGCCAATCGCACAGCTGCCCAAATACTTCATAGGTTCCATAGTGCGTTAAATTAGGTAGTAGGTCGCATCGCCGCTCTCTTTTTTTTCTAGCTTAGGTCAGCGAAGTTTGCCTGAAAAGTGGCGTAAGTGTTTTCTACGGAGGAATTTTTTTTTTTAACGAAGCAGACTTTCATTTTCTCTTCCTGGCCCCTTTCAGAATATTAGTTTGGACTGATATCTGGAATGGTCCCAAAATTCAAGTTATTGCGAAATTCTGGCCCGTGTTTTTACTTCGTATTTTTAATCTAAATGGACACATAAAATAAGGATGGCCGAAGGAAACGCTTGTGTAGGCTGTGTGGGTATCGCGACTCACTATGCGCCTTTCATTCAAGTGTGCGAGTGCAACAGAGAAGTATCTAAGTGGTTACTTTTGTTAGTATCTACATTGTTCTCGCGTTAGGGAAATTCAGGGCAACGTTCAGATATTTCTAAATGTGATGGCAAAGCTATGTTTCCTGTTATGAAGCCAAGTTATTTTTATTTTTATTTATTACTTTGAGATATGTTAACTTTTGAAGGTCGTCTTAATACGGTTAAATTCCAAGCAACCCATTCCCTCGGTTTCACGGTCAGCTCGGCTTCTACTCCTAACTTCATAGCTATCCTGAACATATCTTAAATTTGATTTGTACTCTCGCAAGAATTACCCGTTTTGAAGGGTCTGATGCATTTCAGTGTAGCTAGCTCTCTTGATTTTTTTAGTTGGGGGTGGGGCGACGTGGGCTAAATCAGGTATGGTTGATATTAACTCATACAGTTGAGGGTAATTTTCCACTAAAATTGTATCAACTATTCAGTTTGACGGGAAGATACATATTCGGAAAAGCGGATCCCGCGCATCATTCGCATGTTGGGTGCTGGCTCCATCTCTCGCGAAGTAGAGCAACATTACGCACTCGCGCCACCTCTTTTCGGCAAACCGAAGCATGCGCGAAAGTGCAGGAGGAATCTGAGAGATGGCGCTAAAATATCCGCATGGCACGGGTTTACGCGTCGCCTTGTAGTGCGTAGAAATAAGGATATTTTTAGAAATATAAGTGTATTTCTGGACACTGCAGTGCTCCTGCGTGCATGGCAGTTTTGGCAATCCTTTTACTGTTCCTCTAAGGAGGAATATTTTCCTTCGAGTAATTTTATTAGCGATGCCGATTGTATCACTTGCAAGTGTATAGTTCGAATGTCACGCAGAAGTACGATTTCTCTTCCATGAATTATTGCGCTATGTGCGATGTTTAAAGTAGAGAATAAGCTGTTAACTAAAATAAACGATGCATGGTTGAGGATTCGGTTGGGAGAGACAGAGAAGACCCCTGTAAAAAAATTATAATTTCAATCGGTAAAAAACAACAACAATAAAACACCGAAAACACACCGCGGTTTCTGGAACTCCAAAATTATTATCTCTATACTCGTAATCATCTTGAGCACCCCCTCCTCCATTAAAAACACTACCGAAGCCTTTGGATACATGCACCTTTGATCTTTGATATTAGGTATAAGGAGTCAGCTGGCGTCATTTGTCTTCGATCGAACCACCCGCGGATGAGAGGAAAGCGTTCCCCCACACTGCTAATGTCCTGCCGTGTTCAGTGATATCCACAGTGCACTAGATTTTATTCTCCTTCCCCTCGAACCTAAACTACTACATGTCCTCCTCGTTGCCACCCAGTGTAACACTCGCCATCTACAAAACCCGACCACTTTGCCAGCCCTGGTGTCTGTTCATGACGACCTTTCCCTCTCGAATATCATTTAGATTTTCCTTGTCATCAAAGTTCCTTCTTTGCTCGGGCAAGCATAACGGATCGAATGAAATAACGTAGGTGCAGCGTTCCGGTTCATGACAGTCCTTTCAGTAGTGATCACTCTGTAATTATTCAGAAAAATGCAATATATATATATATATATATATATATATATATATATATATATATATATATATATATATATATATATATATATATATATATATATATATATATATATATATATATATATATATATATTGTGAGCATTCGCGGCGTTACATTAATGTGATACGCAGTGCAAGCGATACCGCCACTCTCATGGCCAGTGTGAGCACCGAGGAATACGCTTCTCAATCTCTTGTCCTCACGCCCCATCGCCATTACCATCTGTGAATCATCATCATCATCATCATTGGACTCGCACTGCCCGGAACATTCGCTCCGAGCAAGACAATAAACGTCGTCTCCGAGACCTCGTCCCTCGCTCTCTCAATATATATATATATATATATATATAGGGAGTAGTAGAACTTTGAAGATGGTAGAGAACACAAGAGAAGAAAAACTTCGAACAAGGTAAAAGCACGATTGTGGCCTACGTTTCAGCAAAGAGAACTTGCTTTCCTCAGGGCAATCTCTCGCCTGGCAGGCAGGGATTGCCTGCCTGCCAGGCGAGAGATTGCCCTGAGGAAAGCAAGTTCTCTTTGCTGAAACGTAGGCCACAATCGGGCTTTTACCTTGTTCGAAGTTTTTCTTCTCTTATATATATATATATATATATATATATATATATTGTGGGGATCGCGACTTCCACGCGAACCCCTCTCTGGCTAGATTCCCATCGCGGCCGGCGCACAACGCGCCTCGCTTACGCGACGGGAACCATACGGGAGGGCGCCAGCGACCGGATGGTTTGTTGTCGCCCCTGGTGAAGGCGTTGACCCTTTTCCTCTCTGCCTTACCCGAGAACCAGTTCTTCCTCGATACTAGCGCCACCGTAAGGCGATGTCTGGTGGGACGTAGCATGACGAGGGGACGGTCTCTTGTCTCGGGGATCCGGTAGCGCGCGGACGTTTCGGCGCGCTGGTCTGACCTGGGGAACGCGCCACAATGGGACGCGTCCGGGCGAGCTGGGAGACTGCAACCGCGCTCGCACGGCGCAGCGCTCCGCTACTCCGGTATGCCATGGGTGAGTCGAACCATCTCGATCTCTAGCGTTGTTTAATGCCTCGCTCCCAGTGTTACCGTTATGGCCTACGATCAGTCTGTATGCAGTGTATTTGATTTGCACTTTGCAATAAATGCTGCCATTGATGTTTTGCCCTCGCCGCCTCCTGCCTTTGTCTGTCTCCGCAAACAACGGACCCATCCGCAGCCGGCGCTCGCAAGGCATGTTTGCTGAGCGCGGATGGCTGCGGGGTGGGAAATCACTAGTGTGTGAAATGTAGAATCCCACATCTGGCGCCCCAACGTGAGGCCTTGTTTGCGGAGACGAGCAGGAGGCACGGCAGCATCCTTTGTTCTGGCGTCGGACGATCCGAGGACAGACAACAGACTTCAGGCCTAACTGATTGGAGCGAGTTATTAGCAGAGGCGAACATTCCTGAGAGTGAGGCGAATTATTTATTGCTGCGGTGTTTTTAATTTGTTAAGCGCCGAGTTTGCAGCAATCGTGTATATGGCAGGACATCGGTGCCAATTAACACGTGGTCTCCGAATTTTTGTCGGGACGTTGTTGTTTATGGAAACGAGGGTTTCCGAGTTTGCATCCACGCGAGGCCGGGAGCCCGCGCCGTTGTGTCAGCCCGAAGTGAGTGTGTACGGAAGCTGCAATTTGGGTCCGAGTTTTTCTTTGTTTTGTCGACTCCGGGAGTCGAGGCTCTGGGAGCCGTGTGGCTGGGCCACGTGTGCCGCAAAAGGCTAGCTGGTATTGCAGCCTGGCATGGGCGCTCCGATACCGCGGAATGCGGTAGGCGCCGCTCGCTCATAAGCTGCTTGTGTTGCAGCGAGCGTGTAGGACCCTAAAAAGTAGATGTCTCCTCACGGCTGCACGTACGGGCACGTTCAGGGTTTCTTTCGTTTGGTCTGTTTTATTTTGTTGTGTTTTTGGATGCGGGTCGTTTGCCGAAGTGAGTGACCCGAAGGCTTTCACAGCCGGTCCTCCCGGAGAAGGCACGACCTTGGGAACAATGCGAGGGCGCATGGAGCGCTCCCCCTCTTTTGTTGATCGCCTCGCGCGAGAGAAAGGAATCTCTCCCGCCTCAGGAAAGACTTGCTTTGACCCCTCGCTGCTTGAAAAACTGCTTTCCGCAGCGTAGTTGTTTTTGTTGTCGCGCCACGCGGGCGACGGGTCTGAAGGGGGGCCTCATCCCTCTTCCACTGACGGGGAGAATTACGCGAGGCAAACTTTGCGCCCGCTGATTGTAACGTCGCAGGAGCCTTCTTGTTCGGCTCGAGAGACCAAGCTCTGTTCACGTAAACTAAGCGCCAGTGTGTTGAAACGTATTTCAGCATTTTTACGCAAGTGGTGTTCATGTGTGTGAACATAGGGCTGTCGTTGGGAGCAAATACTGTTTCCGCGTTCATGTGTATGAATGAAGTGTTACTGATGCGAGCAAATACTGCTTTCGCATTTGTGTGGTTAAGCATCGCGCCGGGCGGTCGATGCGACCGTGTGTGTTCTTTGTGCCCTGTACCGTATAGGGTTAGAACAGGTTCTAGCTCTGTGGACATTTCCAGAGCGGTTGCATTGCTGAGAAACTTAGCAGCTGAACCATCGGATTGTGTCACGTTATCGATGCAATCGAGTTCGTATTTTCCCTACCCTGCACGCTGCAGGGTTAGGACAATTTGGCGTGCTTTGTTGACGCTAACAAGCTGGTAATTATGCCGAAGCCTTGGCAGTTGTGATATTCGACATCGAACCACATGATCGATGGGATCAAAGGGCTACTGCAGCCTGTTTGTCCTGCCCTATACATTGTAGGGTTTGGACTATTTATTGGGCTTTGTTGACATTAACACAGCGATGACAATGCTGACAACTCGGCAGTTGTCGTTAGGATCGCGCCACAAAGGCGGTGCGATCGGAGAGCTATTTTTTCTGCCGTACACTGAAGGTGCGGGGAGTTTCTTTGTGCAGCTAAGCCACCCCGGCTTGGACCACATGACGGAGCGTGTTTATGCTGCTGTCTACTGTTCCGGGCGAGCTGCCGAGCCTGCTGAAGCGGTGCGGTGCGGCATGCCGCCACCAAGCCTGGCTGAGAGAGTCGGCAGTCTCTGGTCGCTCGGCGGCCACGGGCCATCACGGATATGCCGCCACTTGAGCAACGCTTGCTTGGGTTGGCTGGTGCGATTCTTCCCGGAGCTACCTGCCTGCAGACATCAGCGGGCGACGACCGGGCCTGCTGGTACACTACCAGCGGTGGCATTGGACGAGTGGAAGCCGGCGTAGGCAACACGATGCAGTGACTAACGATTTAATCGACGAACGAACTTTCCGTCGCCTCTAGTCCTGTAGTCAGCTCTCACCGGCGTACGCAAGAAATTTAGGAGGGAGGGATGTGGGGATCGCGACTTCCACGCGAACCCCTCTCTGGCTAGATTCCCATCGCGGCCGGCGCACAACGCGCCTCGCTTACGCGACGGGAACCATACGGGAGGGCGCCAGCGACCGGATGGTTTGTTGTCGCCCCTGGTGAAGGCGTTGACCCTTTTCCTCTCTGCCTTACCCGAGAACCAGTTCTTCCTCGATACTAGCGCCACCGTAAGGCGATGTCTGGTGGGACGTAGCATGACGAGGGGACGGTCTCTTGTCTCGGGGATCCGGTAGCGCGCGGACGTTTCGGCGCGCTGGTCTGACCTGGGGAACGCGCCACAATGGGACGCGTCCGGGCGAGCTGGGAGACTGCAACCGCGCTCGCACGGCGCAGCGCTCCGCTACTCCGGTATGCCATGGGTGAGTCGAACCATCTCGATCTCTAGCGTTGTTTAATGCCTCGCTCCCAGTGTTACCGTTATGGCCTACGATCAGTCTGTATGCAGTGTATTTGATTTGCACTTTGCAATAAATGCTGCCATTGATGTTTTGCCCTCGCCGCCTCCTGCCTTTGTCTGTCTCCGCAAACAACGGACCCATCCGCAGCCGGCGCTCGCAAGGCATGTTTGCTGAGCGCGGATGGCTGCGGGGTGGGAAATCACTAGTGTGTGAAATGTAGAATCCCACAATATATATATATATCTGTGTGTCGAACGGACAAATATACGGGTTCGGTTACGGTTCGGGTTCAGGTAAATTTATTTTGTTCCGGTTCAGTTCCGGTTTGACTAATTCGATCCGCGAACCGGTTAGGTAATTATAAATTACAAACTGCAACAACAGTATAATAACACCTTACGAATAAAACATCTGAAATAAGCACATACGAAACGAGATACAACGTAGTGGAAGGCTCAGGGATTTCTACCAGGAATGTTTCCTTAATGTGCACTCAAAGGTTATATCACCAACGTTTTCGCATTCGGACTTCATCTAATTGCGTCCGACACAGCCGGTATAAAACCCGCGACCTCCTCACAAGCCCGCTTACAAGCAGAACTCGCTAACTATACCGCCACCTCGGCGTGTAAGCAAGTAATTGAAGGAACCATGGGGAGAAAATACAGCTTTCTTTATTTGAAAGAACTAGCCTTCGTTAATTCAAATTAGACCTTTAAAGAAGTCTTCATTAAACAAGATACGGAATATGAAAAACACTTCACCCAACGCAACGCTACGCCAGAAGGACGTAATAGGATAAATATTAAAAAAAAGAAGAGTTCGCTGTCTTGCAAATATGTTAGCTTCTAAGTGCCACGATCATAGGAAACCGGATGGTAGTAGTACTTCACTTAGTTGCACGAAACTAGTAGTACTTAACATTTATAAAAGCCTTTAGCGAATGCAAGCGGCAAACAACGACTGTCTGATGACAGGGCTGCTGTCACGGGAGCTAACTCTATTGTCTGCTGAGGTCTGGTTTGAGCGCATGCGCCCGCTTGAGTCCCATGATTACGCTGGACAGGCGACGGACGCAACAGATAGCTCGGCAGATCCTTTGTCAAATTCTAAAGTGGGCGCAGCGTCGCTTTTCCGCGAGCGACTAGGGTTTCTTTGTTTTTTCCCCGCATTTATCGAGTTTTCGGTACGAAAAAAACGGCATGTAAATCTTGACACTTCATAGCTCGATATACTCTGACCGGTGGTTGGGGCAGCGAAGAGCAGATATAATTCATGAATGCTCATTTCGACTGTAAATAAATTTTCTTTCTATCCCTCAAACATTATGAAACTCCACAGCCTTTTCCTTTCTTATTCCGAAGGAAGGAAGCTTCAAGAACTGGCGCTTTCTAAAAACGGGTTATGAAATGAACACACAGGAGCATTTATGATTTACAATATTGTAGGAAAATGACATCCCGTGACGCTATATATTTTTATTGCAGTCTTCCAATTCTCTTTCTTCCGTGCAAGCCGCGACCAGCGCGATACAGGCCCCCAATACTGGTTGCCATGTTATGACGCATGGATGCAGCGTTTCCTTTCCTAAGACTTCCTAAGACTCACTGGAGAAGAAAAATATGTAAGCGAGGTGTGTGTAAGTTGATGGCACTTAAAAAACAAAACAAATTGCATTGATAGCACATTGTCAACAGCGCGTGGCCGAACCGCTTTGACATGAACCGGTAACCATTATTTTTTCAGGTTTAGGTCCGGTTCGGCACCCTGATATATATATATATATATATATATATATATATATATATATATATATATATATATAGCGAATCAGAAAATGGGAAATGAGGGGCTCCGTGAAATAAGACAGAAAATAAGGGTTGGCAGTCAAGAAAACCTCGGAAAGCAAAGGGGAGGTTGTGGTGAGTCATAGAAAGAGGTGAAGAATTTTTTGAGTCGAAAAGAAAGTGGTGAAAAAATGCCCGCCGGGTGGGATCCGAACCCACGACCTCCAGAATACCGGTCTGGTGCGATAACCACTACGCTACCAGCGGGGCTATTTCCCCAGCACTTTCTCGGGTATTTATGTTAAGGTATTTTTGTTTTCTGCACTTGGGGGTGGTAGCCAGCGCCACTCGGACTACTCGGGGTGAAGGGGACCTTCTTTTTAACCCCCGGGCCGTGACTCCAGTGTCTACGGCATGTCGAGAGTGGTCGACCAGCGTTGAACCCTCTTAAGCTCCCTTTGGCACCAAGACTGCCAGAGCAGAGGCCCTCGCTAAGCATGTAGCGAATCAGAAAATGGGAAATGAGGGGCTCCGTGAAATAAGACAGAAAATAAGGGTTGGCAGTCAAGAAAACCTCGGAAAGCAAAGGGGAGGTTGTGGTGAGTCATAGAAAGAGGTGAAGAATTTTTTGAGTCGAAAAGAAAGTGGTGAAAAAATGCCCGCCGGGTGGGATCCGAACCCACGACCTCCAGAATACCGGTCTGGTGCGATAACCACTACGCTACCAGCGGGGCTATTTCCCCAGCACTTTCTCGGGTATTTATGTTAAGGTATTTTTGTTTTCTGCACTTGGGGGTGGTAGCCAGCGCCACTCGGACTACTCGGGGTGAAGGGGACCTTCTTTTTAACCCCCGGGCCGTGACTCCAGTGTCTACGGCATGTCGAGAGTGGTCGACCAGCGTTGAACCCTCTTAAGCTCCCTTTGGCACCAAGACTGCCAGAGCAGAGGCCCTCGCTAAGCATGTAGCGAATCAGAAAATGGGAAATGAGGGGCTCCGTGAAATAAGACATAAAATAAGGGTTGGCAGTCAAGAAAACCTCGGAAAGCAAAGGGGAGGTTGTGGTGAGTCATAGAAAGAGGTGAAGAATTTTTTGAGTCGAAAGGAAAGTGGTGAAAAAATGCCCGCCGGGTGGGATCCGAACCCACGACCTCCAGAATACCGGTCTGGTGCGATAACCACTACGCTACCAGCGGGGCTATTTCCCCAGCACTTTCTCGGGTATTTATGTTAAGGTATTTTTGTTTTCTGCACTTGGGGGTGGTAGCCAGCGCCACTCGGACTACTCGGGGTGAAGGGGACCTTCTTTTTAACCCCCGGGCCGTAACTCCAGTGTCTACGGCATGTCGAGAGTGGTCGACCAGCGTTGAACCCTCTTAAGCTCCCTTTGGCACCAAGACTGCCAGAGCAGGGCCCTCGCTAAGCATGTAGCGAATCAGAAAATGGGAAATGAGGGGCTCCGTGAAATAAGACAGAAAATAAGGGTTGGCAGTCAAGAAAACCTCGGAAAGCAAAGGGGAGGTTGTGGTGAGTCATAGAAAGAGGTGAAGAATTTTTTGAGTCGAAAAGAAAGTGGTGAAAAAATGCCCGCCGGGTGGGATCCGAACCCACGACCTCCAGAATACCGGTCTGGTGCGATAACCACTACGCTACCAGCGGGGCTATTTCCCCAGCACTTTCTCGGGTATTTATGTTAAGGTATTTTTGTTTTCTGCACTTGGGGGTGGTAGCCAGCGCCACTCGGACTACTCGGGGTGAAGGGGACCTTCTTTTTAACCCCCGGGCCGTGACTCCAGTGTCTACGGCATGTCGAGAGTGGTCGACCAGCGTTGAACCCTCTTAAGCTCCCTTTGGCACCAAGACTGCCAGAGCAGAGGCCCTCGCTAAGCATGTAGCGAATCAGAAAATGGGAAATGAGGGGCTCCGTGAAATAAGACAGAAAATAAGGGTTGGCAGTCAAGAAAACCTCCCCTTTGCTTTCCGAGGTTTTCTTGACTGCCAACCCTTATTTTCTGTCTTATTTCACGGAGCCCCTCATTTCCCATTTTCTGATTCGCTACATGCTTAGCGAGGGCCTCTGCTCTGGCAGTCTTGGTGCCAAAGGGAGCTTAAGAGGGTTCAACGCTGGTCGACCACTCTCGACATGCCGTAGACACTGGAGTCACGGCCCGGGGGTTAAAAAGAAGGTCCCCTTCACCCCGAGTAGTCCGAGTGGCGCTGGCTACCACCCCCAAGTGCAGAAAACAAAAATACCTTAACATAAATACCCGAGAAAGTGCTGGGGAAATAGCCCCGCTGGTAGCGTAGTGGTTATCGCACCAGACCGGTATTCTGGAGGTCGTGGGTTCGGATCCCACCCGGCGGGCATTTTTTCACCACTTTCTTTTCGAATCAAAAAATTCTTCACCTCTTTCTATGACTCACCACAACCTCCCCTTTGCTTTCCGAGGTTTTCTTGACTGCCAACCCTTATTTTCTGTCTTATTTCACAGAGCCCCTCATTTCCCATTTTCTGATTCGCTACATGCTTAGCGAGGGCCTCTGCTCTGGCAGTCTTGGTGCCAAAGGGAGCTTAAGAGGGTTCAACGCTGGTCGACCACTCTCGACATGCCGTAGACACTGGAGTCACGGCCCGGGGGTTAAAAAGAAGGTCCCCTTCACCCCGAGTAGTCCGAGTGGCGCTGGCTACCACCCCCAAGTGCAGAAAACAAAAATACCTTAACATAAATACCCGAGAAAGTGCTGGGGAAATAGCCCCGCTGGTAGCGTAGTGGTTATCGCACCAGACCGGTATTCTGGAGGTCGTGGGTTCGGATCCCACCCGGCGGGCATTTTTTCACCACTTTCTTTTCGAATCAAAAAATTCTTCACCTCTTTCTATGACTCACCACAACCTCCCCTTTGCTTTCCGAGGTTTTCTTGACTGCCAACCCTTATTTTCTGTCTTATTTCACAGAGCCCCTCATTTCCCATTTTCTGATTCGCTACATGCTTAGCGAGGGCCTCTGCTCTGGCAGTCTTGGTGCCAAAGGGAGCTTAAGAGGGTTCAACGCTGGTCGACCACTCTCGACATGCCGTAGACACTGGAGTCACGGCCCGGGGGTTAAAAAGAAGGTCCCCTTCACCCCGAGTAGTCCGAGTGGCGCTGGCTACCACCCCCAAGTGCAGAAAACAAAAATACCTTAACATAAATACCCGAGAAAGTGCTGGGGAAATAGCCCCGCTGGTAGCGTAGTGGTTATCGCACCAGACCGGTATTCTGGAGGTCGTGGGTTCGGATCCCACCCGGCGGACATTTTTTCACCACTTTCTTTTCGACTCAAAAAATTCTTCACCTCTTTCTATGACTCACCACAACCTCCCCTTTGCTTTCCGAGGTTTTCTTGACTGCCAACCCTTATTTTCTCTCTCTCTCTCTATATATATATATATATATATATATATGTATAGGATATATATGTATATATGTATATGTATATGTATATGTATATATATAGGAATGAAAGCTTACCCGCCGCGGTGGCTCAGTGGCTAAGGCGTTGCGCTGCTGATCATGAGGTCAGGGGTCCGATTCCCGGCCGCGGCGGCGGCTTTTCTGATGGAGGCGAAAAGCGAAAACGCCCGTGTGTACGAGATTTCAGCGCACGTTAAAGAACCCCAGGTGGTCAAAATTAATCCGGAGCCCTCCACTACGGCACGCCTCATCGCCTGCGTTGCGTCGGCGCGTTAAACCCTACAATCAATCAATCAGGAATAAAAGCTTGCTTTGTGCGCAGTTTCCAGTTTAGCGCATTGCGCCACCTTACTCCAGAGCCATGGAAACTATTCCATAGAAATACACGGGGAGAAAATTTTGACAGTGAATTACATAAAAAAAAATTACGCCCACCTCCCCTCGCGGGAACCCTGGTGTGATGCGACGCTGAGGGGGGTTCAAGCGCAAGCGGAGAGCAACCGTCGACCAAAAGGCCGCCGGAGAGCGGCACACCGGTTATATGCGCAGCGCGGCCGAAGGAGAGGAGACCGCGGAGAGTGTGCCGCGGCTATGACGCAACAGAATCCAACAGAATCCACTTTAATCCAATCTAATCCAAATCCAATCCAATCCAATCCAATCCAATTCAAGTCAAGCCAAGCCAAGCCAAGCCAAGCCAATCCAATCCAATGCCCCTCGCGAAAGAGTGTTCGCTATCGGAGGGGAGAGGGGGAGAGTGGCTGCGGACAACAACGAACGCACGCGGACAACAACGGACGCACGCAGGAAGGACAGGGCCGCCGACAAGAGATGCTCTGAGCGTCGCATCTAATATTCAGAATCATGGAAAGTATATTTAGAGTTTTCTTGTCCAAGCTTAATGGGAAATATCCCTTTCCAAGCATGTTTTTCCAGGTTCCTGAGAGATCAGAATTTTCAGCAATAAAGCTGTGGATGAAAGTGGGGAAAGGAGGTACGTTGGAAGACTTAAGTCAGTAATCGTTTATGATGCAGGCATCACGGACGGAGCTGTATAATCAGAGTAACGTCTCCTTGATGCGGCCCTTGATAGGACGGGTCCAGTTCCCGTAACTTAAAGAGACAGAAAATCGATTTCTGTGGAGTGCATGCCGTCTAGCTCATGTGAAAGCCAGCGTTTTATATACGTGGGTAACGGCAATGAATTTCTAAATAATCAGGCGTAAACAATTCAAATTCTTCATTCAAATTTCTGATGTCTGAAAGGTGCCGACCCACAGTGTCTAAACGTGACACTACGTCACGTGTCCAAACAGCTCCATCGATTTCAAAACGTGATTCAAAAACCGCACGAAGGAGTAGGAAATGGTGCACATTATTGCTGTTTTGCTTGGGGACAAGTTTTCAAACACCTCTTCTATTCTCAAGTGGAGTTCAAAGTATGTTGCGGCAGGGCTCACTGTCATAGTTACAAGCATTCCTGTTGTCTGGACACGTTTAAACCTAGAGTATTATGGAATAAACATGCCGGAAGCGCACTTTTCAGCTTAGAAAACCAAACACTATAGGAATTAGAGGAATATAACTACCTCGGACAGGTGGTCAGTGCTGACCCCAATCACGAGACAGAAATCCGGCGCAGAATCGGTATGGGCTGGGAGCGCCCGGCAAGCACTCGCAAATAGTAAGAAGTAAGTTACCTCTGTCACTCAAAACACAAATCTACAACCAGTGCGTACTGCCGGTGAAAACATGTGGAGATGAAACTTGGCGCCTTACTAAACAACTGGGAAGCAAACTTAGGTCAACTCAACGGGCCATGGAACAAATAATGTTAGGGGTAACACTAGGGACAGGAAACGAGCTACTGCATCAGAGAACAAACTGGAGTGGAAGATATCATAGTTCAAATAATGAAAAAGAAATGGTCTTCGGCTGGCCATGTAGTGAAACGAACCGACAATGGGTGGACGATTAGGATAACAGAGTGGATACCAAGAGATAAGTCTAGAAGGAGGAGAAGGCCATTAATCCGATGTAGGAATGAAGTAAAGCGATTCGGGAGTAAACAGTGGACTCGAGCAGCTCAGGACAGGAGCGGAATTGAAGATCATGGGAGAAACCTGCGTCCTGCAATGCACTTAATTAGGCTGTTATTGATGGTGAGGTACGGTTGGTAGACTAAAATTTCTCTTTCAAAAGTACTCGGGCGGTATCAGCAACACCGTTTCGGGTTAAGGTGTTTTAAGTGATGCCCTTGCATTTGGGATAAAGAAAATATACTGGACAAAAATCGGCTGCCTGTCCCTTTACGAACCAAGCAGCCCGGTGTGTAAAGCGAGGTATTATGAGACCTTCGCATTGCCACACGAAATGTTCAACTCTGGGTGCCAGTTCCTGGATAACCATCGGATGCTGTCAACACGTCCCGATTACAAGATACAACACTGGCCACTCTAAGAAGCAATTTTTACATCTAGGCACCCATTTTACCGAATTTTACATCCATCCATCCATCCATCCATCCATCCATCCATCCATCCATCCATCCATCCATCCATCCATCCATCCGTCCGTCCGTCCGTCCGTCCGTCCGTCCGTCCGTCCATCCATCCATCCATCCATCCGTCCGTCCGTCCGTCCGTCCATCCATCCATCCAGTCGGCGGGCGAAACGCTGGGCCGACTGACTCTGTCGGAAGGTCGGCGAGCCGTGCAGTAGAGCAGCCAATTGCCAGCTCATCTCCTCCTGACGTCACACGAAAACGCCACAGAAAATGGGTGAGGGTACCGAGAGGAGGACAGCATTTTCGAATTGATTTTATTACTAAATAACTTCGCGTAAACGCGCTCAGTGTGGTCGAAACAAGGCCAAGGGACTCCGGACTACAATTTTTGCTCGTAATCCCGCAATGTTGCAAATCATTAAAGTGTCCCTTTAATGATATAAAGTGGGTCACCCTGACGTGGTGTAGGCCCGTTCGTCACATGGCGTTTCGTCATAGGCCAGTTTGTCACAGAGGAAAGTTCGTCGCAGAAGAGGAAAAACAGAACCCGCGGCGTATTTTGTGTAAATTTTATAAGCGGTGATAACCCATGCTGTGGTGATAACCCTTGTAAATGCTGCGTAATGGTTTTTGCGTAAGAGAGCTTGTAATTATAAGTAATTTGCACCCTCCGTTATTAAACAACTAGATTCAACAGTGGCAAAACACTGATAATAAACTCCTAACGCATGACAACGAAACCGATCGTTATTATACGGGAAAAAACATTTATAAGCCTGTGTTTTTACACTTCAAAAGGCAAAATTCCTGGTGTCTATACCTGAAGAAGCAAACGATGTGCGAAAGAAAGTATTTTAGGCTTAAACAACGTTAACATCCTTGTCCACTCTGATTGGCAGTCACTGCTGAGGGGACCCGAAAGGAAACGAAGAAAACATTTTCCCTGGAATCACGGGACGCTCTCCAGGGTTCAAGGCAACGCTCAAGGACGCGCAAGCTTTCCTCTCTGTATGAAATGGGAGTGCGGGTTCTTACTCGCCTCTCTTCCAAGATGTTTTTTTTTTGTTGTGTTACGTCCCTGCCTCACTTTTCTGTCTACTTGGTTCGAACCACATCCCCCTCTGACCATGGCATTCATCGCTCATGTGCTTCGGATGTACACCCGAAAGGAGGAATAAAGAAAAAAAAAACATGGTAAAGTTGGAGCCATGTGATTCTCACAATCCTTTCTGGGTAGCCTGAAGTATTAAAAAGTCTGGTACTATTTTTTTCGTACATGTGTGCGGTTCAATGACATACAAGGCGACCGCAACAATAACCAGAGGGGCGCGGGTTATTCTTTGCTCCCCCCTCCCCCCCTCTAATGTTTTCCTTATTGAGCTGCATCCTTCCTCGCTTCCATTTTCTGAGCCGTTAACCGCCCTTACCTACTTTACTGAGGCCCGTATGCGTCTAAAAAAAACCCGTGGATTTTTATTTTGCCGCACTAATCACGAACATTCCAATTTGTCGAACGGGCCTATGACGAATGTTCCCCTGTTACGAACCGGACTATGACGAAACGCCATGTGGCGAACGGGCCGTATTCCACCGTAGGCCCGTTCGTCGCATGGCGTTTCGTCATAGGCCGGTTCGTAATAGGCCGTTTGGTCACATAGGTTCATTCGTCATAGGGCATTTTGTCACTTCGGAAACTTCGTCACAGGAACGGTAAAATAAAATTTGCGGTGTGTTTTTAGACGTAAGTGGTTATAAGGCATCCCTCATTATCGTTTCTACATCTGCGTAATGGTTCCTGAGTAAGAAAGTGTAATTATAATTAAGTTTCGCAAGTTGTTCTCACAAAACACGTGATTCTCACAATCCTTTTTCAGCAATGTGGAGTTACGAGGTTTTGCACTATATCTTTCCCTACCCGTGTGACACATTTATTTTGGAAAGAGAAGTAAGACGAGAAAGAGACACCGTGTTAAACCAGAAAAATCAATTTCAACCACCACTTGCAAAAAAAAAAAAAAAAAAAAGGAAAGACCAACCCACGAACTGCGAAAGGGTCAACCTGGTATGAATTATCAGAGTTGAAGCCACTAACACGTCCCCCTACCCCCACCTTCTCGACACCCGCCCAAAATGAAACTTCCAGACGAAATTTCCAAGAATGAGAAGGTCGGCGCTACCACTTTCCCCATTACGGGACCACTTAGAACTATGTATACGCCTCTTTGACCAGTTTTCCCATGACGAGTCGGCTGTGACGAGTGGGCCTGTTCCAATGGAGGGTGCCCAAACCGGCCGCAACACTGAAAAGGGGGGCACTGGTTACCAGACAGTTTATCAAACATTGTTTTATCGAACGCCGTTTTATAGAAAAAATGCCTGTTTTATCGAGCGTCGATTTAGCGAATGCCATTTTATCTAACCACCTACTTCCGTTTTATCGAAAGTGTGGTTTTGAGGCTTTCATTGTAATTTGCTGCGTTTGTTTTGTTTAACTGGCCTTAGCACCATACCCAGCTTTCTGGCTCAAAATTCCGACCTCTCAGGAACCTAGCAAAGCCACTTCAGAAAAGGGACATTTGGCACAAAGCAAGAAGTCAATGTGAAGATGAAAACACTAAAAGAAATTTCAAGGATTCTGAATATTTTTTGTGTAATTCGCTGTCACATCTTACTTCCCATGCAGTTCTATGGGATTGTTTCCATGGCTCAGGAACTTTGTCGCGCAACGTGCGAGACTTGAAACTGTGCACAAAGCAAGTTTTCACCCCCAATATTAGCCGCGCAAAAAAGTTTACATTTCCCTAAATAACTACCGAGTAATCACTGCTCAAAGGACTGCCATGAGCGGGAAAGCTGCACATGCTAAGCTAATCTGCAGATTGCTTAATTCTACATTGTCTCTGCCGTGCATTACATACAAAAACCTTCCTATATACGTTGACGCGTCTTTTCCGTGGTTTTGATCACCTTTGTTTTATTAGAATTTTTAATTTTTTTCGTCTTCATTGATTGCACTCAAGCATGTATACGTCCCCCTTGTTTATATTACAGAATTTGCCACTTTAGTATCAACCCTAACTCCGTGCGCAATATTCCTTAGATGTGTGGCGATGTATTTGGGTTGGTGTTGCCAAATATATCCCCTGCGCCATGGTTCATCATTACGTGATCCATAGTCTTGTCCTCCCGCAATTTCTCTAGCCACGTGGTTTGCATGCGACTCCTACTCGGACCATGCGGTCACATTGTTTGCATATGGAGAAATATCGTGCCAAGAACTTCGGAAAGATTAGTGCTATATGAATGGAACAGGCAGGGTTCCGACAGTGAAAGTGAGGCCCTAACAGAGGTGGTGGGGTCCAGGAGAACTCGTCACAAGGGAACCCGTCACAGCCAACTCCTCATAGGTAATCTAATCAAGTAGGACAAGCCGTCATAGGTCATCTGGCACTATTGAAACTCGTAACCTAAGACAACTGGACAATTGCCCATCTCGTCACAATATATTTTTTCGTTAATCATGCTGAAATAAAAAAAAATACAGCATTTCGTATAATTCTCTACTAATGCGTCAACATTCTTGCACCCCTCCTTCGATTCACCAACCCAACGTTTGCTTGGTGGCCTTGGAGGAAGACGCCAGACCAGACAGCGCATTTTGTTGGTTTCTGTGTGCTTTGTTCAGCATGGGCAATATTAGATTTTGTTTGCTCGTTCTCAATTTTTCTTCAATTTTGCATTTTTATTTCCAGATAATCGATTGATTGATTGTAGGGTTTAACGCGCCGACGCAACGCAGGCGATGAGGCGCGCCGTAGTGGAGGGCTCCGGATTAATTTCGACCACCTGGGGATCTTTATCGTGTGCTGAAATCTCGTACACACGGGCGTTTTTGCTTTTCGCCTCCATCAGAAAAGCGGCCGCCGCGGCCGGGAATCGAACCCGCGACCTCGGGCTCAGCAGCGCAACGCCTTAGCCACTGAGCCAGGCACCCGCCGCGGTGGCTCAGTGGCTGGCGCAACGTGGCCTGGACCGACGCAACGTGGCGCGGCTATGACGCAACACAATCCAACACAATCCACTTTAATCCAATCCAATCCAAATCCAAACCAATCCAAGCCAAGCCAAGCCAATCCAAGTCAATCCAATAGAATCCAATCCAATGCCCCTCGCGAGAGAGTGTTATAGCGCCGAAATCGCGCCACCACACGAACGCGTGATGTTGACGTCACGATCACGCCACAGATGTTAGCGACCGGAGCGCACGCGAACGACATATGTGGTTTAAGCGCGAACCGACCGCGGCGAGAGAGCGCGATGCGAGCGCCCCCACCTGTTCTTGCCCGCGAACCGGCTGTTGCTCAGCGCGAACCCAACGCGGCGAGAGAGGGTGTTGCGCACGTCCCCACCTGTTGTGCGCCCGAACCGAACGCGGCGAGAGAGGGCGTTACGAGCGGAGAGAAGGCGTGGAGGACGCGGGGGAGAGGGCGCACCTGTGGCCGACGGTTGAATGAGTCAAGGATATAAGGCGCGTTCATAACCTTCTATTCTGTGTTGGCTTTGTGGCGCAGTGGGTAGAGTACCATGTACCTTGCGTTCCGCCCGCAGAGTCGTGGGATCGGAACCTAGCGCCGGTAAGTATTATTTTTTAGGGGCGAAGCTCCTAAAGCCGTGGGTCTGTCCATCCCTTGTGTCTCGTGGTACGTGACCGCCTAGTTCGATGACTCACTCGCAGGTGGCGCTGCGTGACCGCCTAGTTCGACGACTCACTCGCAGGTGGCGCTACGTGACCGCCTAGTTCGATGACTCACTCGCAGGTGGCGCTGGTGTGAGTGACGTCATGATGACGTCACTCGCACGTGACTGACACTATAAAAGGCAATCGCTGTTGACGCGCTTCCTCTTTCGCAACGAGTCGCCGGATGGAGGAGGTGGTTGTTGACAAGGCTGCGGAGCGGAGGGCGTGCAGGGCGGCGGCAGCGCGCGCTCGCCGACAGGATCCCGCCGTGAGCGAAAGAGAGGCCGAAGCATCTCGTCTAGAAAGTCGCGCTTAAACCGCGCGTCGGCAGCTTCGGGCTGAACTCGCTTGATGCGTTTTGCAGCCGCCTCGCGAGCTCTCACTGCATCGGGGTTTGCCTGCCGATACGAGCGCTTGCTTGCAGCCTCACGAACCCTACAACAACAACAAACGAACAAGAACAAAGTAAAAGTTGATTTGTACAATGTACGCACACAGTCTTACGTCTTTCTTAATGATGTAATGGGCGAACTTTGACGGGAGAGTTACGGTTACCGATGATCTCCCCTTCTCGAGCTTCGCCCCACTTATCATCATTCATTCCGTGGATATGGCGTGATTTTTTTTATATAGTAGGGAGCGGTGCGGTGCGGACTACGGACGTCAACGCGGGTGACATCGTGAGTTACTGAAATGCTCTGCATTTAATTGAGCACGCCAAAGCTGTGGTCTTGTTAGAGTCGTCTTCCAGTTTTCGACGTCCGTATTACACATTATAGGCGCACAAGTGCCCCCCCCCCCTTTTACCGAGGGGCTGGCACGGTACCCGTGGTCCTGTACCCGGGGGGGGGGATACCGGGGGGATACCCCGGGGGGGGTACCCCCGGGGGGGGTACCCGGGGGCCCCCCCGGCCCTCCTTACGACGCCCCTGATCAGGAGCACAATCACGGTCCACACCCATCGAGAGGGACGGCGTTATCTAAATCTACAAAATTGCCTTCTAAAGCAACGGGATAACACCATAGTGGGTTAAGTTCTCGCCCCTTACTCTTACAAGGTGTGGGTCAGAATGCCAGTCATGTGGGGACCGGGACATGGCACTGACGCTGGGTACCGGCTTAAATGTGTACACGCGGATTGTCGCCTTGTTGCGAACAATGCGTACGCCGAAGTCGTTTATGAAAAAGGCCGAAGTGGTATCGCAATTTATTTAGCGAGGCGTTGTTTAGTGGTTATCGGCCATGCACCTGAACGGTGCGTTCAAGGTTCCTGAAAGCGTTTCCAGGCAGGTTCGTGGTGCAGGTAGCGCCTGCGGTGCTTCATACGCCTCTCCTCTCGAGACGAAACGAGCGGGATCTCCGGTTCCCGGCTTTCCGCGTCGCGTGCGGTCTGCTCCTGGTCCGAAAGCTTCCCCATGAGCTTCTGGCCGCGGTTGAGAGCCTGCGAGAAGAGCACCTTCGTTGGGATACCTCCGACATTTGGCCGTAACTAGACATAAAACTTTGCTCCTATCGCGGCAACTTGGGGCTCCTGAACAACAACAGCAACAAAAAAATTAGCGCAGCTTCGCACTACTGGCTCCAAGACTGCGCAAACAGCGAAGCTGGTGGCCCCACCTAGCTTATTCTTGGTTCGGGTAAGTATAGGCGTGGTTATGCTGAAAAACTCGGCCAAGTTTTCTGCGTGGTGATGGTTAGAGACTCGTCAAGCTTTCTGCATGGTGTCGTCGTTAGCCTCCCAAAGAGCAATGAACACTCGGTCGTTAAATTATGTACAATGTACGCATGGCTGCTGGCTTTGCGGTGAAGCTGCAAGAGTAGCGGGTAACGTATCCGGACGAGGTCCTTTGAACTCCTTGAGTGGCCACCGTTCGGCTTGTGCTGTCTGGCGTGTGGGACGCTAATTAAGAAGTTGATTAACTTTGTCCTCCTTGGCTTTTGTCTACTTTCATTCTGGAATTATTCTCTTCGCAGCGCCAAAACTGCACCACTCGCCGCAAAAAGCGATACAGCGAGCCACCCCACGACGCGTTTCCAAAGCCAAGCTTGCGCCAGTTGTATCGCGCCTCCCTGCGACGCGTTTCAAAGGCCGCGCTTGTGCCAGTTGTATCGTGCCTCCGACAGCTGGCGGCACGAGTTCGCCGGAGCGCAGCTTGGCAAAGCTACGGTAAAGCCGGGGTGCCGGCCGCTCGACGTTGTTATCACTCGGCGAGGTTTTCCTGCGCACGTTCGTCGGTTCAACGACCAGCTTAAGAAGCGTCGCTGTAAAAAAATTGAAGCCAGTTCCACGCCTGTGACGTATGCTGAAACAGTGGAGCTGACTTTGAAACGCGGCAGCGGCCACCTTCCGCAGAGGCGGGGCTCCAGGGGTTTATGCAGAATTTCGATTTTTTTATTTTTTTGGGGGGGGGGGGGGGCGGCGGTGTTGGTGGGATGTTTGGGGGGGGGGGGGTGTCGTATAAATCCCTAGGCGGGGTGCTTGTGGTTGTGGAATCTTTTTGGGGGGGTGTCGAAGTCCTTCTGGGGGGGTGTTGGAGGGGTGTTAGGGGGGTGTGTATAAATCCCTGCGGGGCTCGATCCCAGCGCCACTCGGCGTGGTATGTATGGTTACGACACATGGTCCGCATGAGCTTCACCACCGCTTTCGGCGCACGCACTGAACTGGGAAATGGTGCATGGCAGA
Organism: Haemaphysalis longicornis; assembly: GCF_048455015.1. Taxonomy (NCBI): domain Eukaryota; kingdom Metazoa; phylum Arthropoda; class Arachnida; order Ixodida; family Ixodidae; genus Haemaphysalis; species Haemaphysalis longicornis. The sequence continues at coordinate 131,787,659 of NW_027526445.1, forward strand.
AGCTTGTATAGCGACGGAGAAGGGCGCAGGGCGAGCGGCGGGAAGAGGAGAGCGTAGGGAAATCGGCTGCAGCTGGTCGTCCCCTCTTTCTTGGGGGCACAGGTTCACCCGTGTTAATAAAGTTTGCTTGCAACTGTGGTTTCGACCGTCACAGTACGTACTGGAAGCTAACCCGCGGAAGACTGGTAGTTTATCAGTGCTTATAAGGGGAGTGGGGTAGTTCGCCGCGTGCAGCGGCGCACCAGCCAAAATCGCCCACTGGACGGCACTCGCATCGTTTTGGGAGCACTTCTGGGACCTCCGTAAGGGGGCCGGCGGGACCCGTCGACGACGCAGAAGACGGGAGCGTGGAGGTGGTTTGGATAATACCCCCACCCCCCCCCCCCCCCTTAGGATTACCGGCCGTCGCCCTTGCCTTTTGCCTGCCTCCCTATTCGGCACCGTTGCCGCGGCTGCCTCGTGTGGAGGGTTCTCCGAGTGTTACCCATGCCACAATATGTACTCGCGCTTTCAAGTTGGGACCTAGCAGTCGACTTTTTAATCCAAGTCATGTTAATTTATTATGCTGAGAGCGAGAGCGGATGCGCTTTCTAAACCGCATAACACTGTAGCTCTACGGCTCTCGCTAAGTTAGCAAGTTTTCTCCTGTGGCAGAATTCTCGAAAGTTCCGTAACGTCATGTTATTCCACCATTTCCTTCGTAAAGGGTGTTGCTCCCGCGTCGCTTGCTCTGCAGTCGCTGCGGAAGTGATCACTACAAGGGCGTTAATATTTGCCCCTGTATTCAAGCGTATTTTCTCATAGCGTTTTTGGCATGGACACGGTTCTGGCCATCGCCGAACAAAGGGAAAGCTCAATCCCGCCCTTCTGTCTCAGGATTATTATACTGAAAGGGTGTCAGGTCGAAAGCAGTGAATTCTGACCTTTAAGGCTTCCGATACCTTAAAAGAATGTTAAAGGTGAAGAAAATAGTGATCAAAATAGCCGTATCTTCAACGTTTTGTAGCCCCTGCGGGAGTACAAAGGCAGCCCCCTATACAAGCAGAGTCTAGCGACTCTAGCAAGCTTATATATGGCGAGGGTTTTGTAATTTTGTTAACGAACGCAGACCAAACAGAATTCTACCAGCTGTGGGGAGGCATTGCCTGTTGTTGCGTATGGGAAGGCCGACCCGAGCCGAGCTCCGTAGTCCCCAACATGCGTGTGGTAGGGTGGTTTGAAGCGAGCGGCCAGTCAACGTTGCAGCGGTGAAGTCCAGGAGCCGTAGGCAAACGTAACTGTTTACTTCATAGCGAGAGATGAGCAGAAGCCAAAGAACAATGCCCCGACGGGCGAGGTTACAGTACGGGACTCGAGCAGAGTGACAGCATTGATTCACTGCTCAAACAGGAATGAACTACAGCGCTTGGGGGGGTCTTATTTATACCCAAAGCTCCAACGGTCAAAACAAGCGTTTCCTCTAGATTGTGCACACGTTACGAACGGCATAGACACACACAACACTCTTTCCAGAGTTCGTGAGCAGTCGGTAGTAGCTGCGCACGCTGAGTCCGAGAGAGGGGAGAGAGGAGGTCTCCGCAACAGCTTCTGCGTCCTTGGAACAAGTCTCCGCATGTTGCGTCGGCCGCCATCGAAGTTTGATCGCGCCGATAGCGAGGCGCCTGATCCAGGCCTGTCACAGCTTGTTTGAATTGGCGGCTGCAAGCGTGAGTCACCGATAAAGGGGGCCTGATTGAAAGGCGCACGTAGTGGAGGCTTCGCCGCACAGCCGAGGAGTATTGCGGCGGGCTGAGTCGTAACAGCTTCTTCGCCAGGGGTCCGAGATCCCGTTGGATAAGGGTCTTCAGCCATTGTCCGGAGGGATGCTTTCGGAGAGAAGTGCTCGCCAGATGCTCGGCTCCAGGCCTGGGCTGTACGACACCGTGCTGGAGCTTCACCGGGGCTGGTCACTGGATGAATAGTGGCCCGCCAAGAACGTCTCTGGCTTGGTCAGGCAAGCAACAGAACTACACAGGAAGACACAACCGCATCGCCGGCATGCGCAAAGACAAATCTACACTGAAGCTCTACCAGGCTTTTAGTTACGATAAAATACGCTTATAAATAACTACACTAGTTATATTTTAGCCCAGCAGTACTTTAGCCAAGCACACAAACTTGAAAGGTGACATTTCGCGTGATTGTAAATGTCCCACACAAAAAGAAATGTAATCGTAAAGGGCGAAACCTGCTTGAAGAAAAATAATGCAAACGAAAAAATCAGGTGTCTACATGCCACTTTTCGCGCTGAGAGCTGCGATTTGAGCTCTCGTCATTGCCCTGAGCTTTCTCCTTTTTGAATCGCACCTTAGGTGTTTGTGTTCTCTGAACGCCGCTGCGACCGGTGGAGAGGACATCGGCCTTTCCTTTCGACAAAGGCCGAGTGCGCGGAGGAGTGAGCGAGATTTTCCAGCGTTCGAACGAGAGGCGCGCACTCCTTTTTGATGGCAGCGTTCCCTTGGCGCGATGCGAGCTCACAGCTTTTCCCCTAGGTGTGCCTGCATTGAAACACGCGCGGCAAGTACGCGCGGAAGTTTTTCCTTTCTGCTCGTTCCTCGGCTTGTTACGAACGCCTTCGGGAAACGAACATCGGAACGCGTTTACTGTCTCTCCGCTAGCCTGGCTGGTTCCCTACTTCGGCTCAGCCGCAGGCGACACCGGAATATCAACTAGCTTAGCCCATATTGGCCTATCGTCAGGAGCATCAGCTTGGAGTGACAAGGGGATGACGTGCTCTTTAGACACCGCGTGGTTTCCAACAGAGCCTACCTCATGGTCCCTCGCGTTTTCGGCAATAGCCTCAGCACGCGAAGACGGAAGCGTGTTCCCGTTCTCCTTTCTCCCTGTCAGGACTACACAGCATCCAAGCTGCCCTGTCTCAAAAGATGGCTCAGCCACCCGTGTCACCGGAATTTCAGCGAGCTCCGCTGACCGTTGCTCGAGGTCAGTTACCTGAGCTGGTGGCAGGACGGAACCGGCTTGCTCAGTGGCGAGATCGTCAGTACTCCCAACTAAACCGTGGAAACCGTTCGCTTCGTCGACTGCAGGCTTTGCCACAACGTCGCTCTTTTCTGAACTGCCGTCCGAAGAAAAAACCTCCGTTTCAGCGGACTCCTGCTGCCTTTCGGTAGCCTCCGGTTTACGCATTCCAGCGAAACCTCGCTATCTCGCGAAATGTTCATGTTCAGATCGGTAGCCGTTCCCATTAAGGCCTCCCGCGAATTTGAACCATCCAAACACTTTTCCGGGAACTCCGAAACCAACAGAGACACATTTCCGCTCTCAGTGAACTTGCGTTGCCCTCTGTCGTGAGCCTCTGGGAATGCGCTATCTCCGCTATCTCTCTTAGCCACCTCGCCGCGCTTCTGGGCCGCAACCGTCGCCTCGGCCCCGCGCTCCTGAGCGTCTGCTACTGGCAGCGCTGGTACGGCGCTTTCCTTGCAACCGAGGTCTTTTTCGAGCAACAATTCTAACTCAGGCTCCACTTCTTCCGCTTGAGTTGAATCTCGTGCTCTATTTTCTTGTTCTCTCGTTGGAGTCTCTCTCCATAGAGCTTCTTTCTTTACCGTTCGAGGCGCACGAGCTCGAGGTCACACTCTTGCATCTTTTCATCGTGTTTGAGTTTCTGCTCTTGCATTCTTTCCTCGTGTTCCCGTAGGAATTTCTCATGTTCCTGCTTCTCTTGCTCGCGTTGGTGCTCAGCCGCCTCTGCAGCCTGACGCTTAGCGGTCTCTCTGTAATTGATCCGCTCAATGCATACCGACAGCTCGTCATCGTTAGCCCCAACCGCGAGTATATCCTGTATCAGCTCTAGCTTTCTCAGCACATCCGAAACATCCAAGCGCAGCTATTTTGCAAGCTCCAAAATCTGCGGTTTTTTCAACGCCTTCAAATTCATGGCCGGTCTAGAGTACTGCTTTCCCACTGCTCCGAAAATATTTTGCTCGAATAACCCACGCAGCAAAAACACACGCCCTACCAGCTATCCTCAGAAGCCTGGTAAAACTCAGTGACGAAAAGTCCCGCACTCACCATTGACCGCCGCGAATTCTGCGAAGTCCGAAGCCGCCTTGACGTCCGTGGTGTTGCATCTCGCACCGCTGGCTCCAGCTGTTGCGAAGTTGCCATCCTACCGCTGCCAACCAGTTGTTGCGACGTTGTCACCCCACCGCTTACAACCAGTTGCTGCGTACGGGTAGGCATACCCGAGCCGAGCTACGTAGTCTCCGACATGCGTCTGGTAGCGTGGTTTGAAGCGAGCGGCCAGCCAATGTTGCAGCCGTGAAGAAGTCCAGAAGCCGTAGGCAAAAGTAACTGCTTAATTCATAGCGAGAGATGAGGCGAAGCCAAAGAACAATGCCCCGACGGGCGAGGTTACAGTACAGGACTCGAGCAGAGTGACAGCATTGATTCACTGCTCGAACAGGAATGAACTACAGCGCTTGGGGCGTCTTATTTATACCCAAAGCGCCAACGGTCAAAACAAGCGTTCCCCCTAGATTGTGCACACGTCACGAACGGCATAGACACACACAACACTCTGTCCAGAGTTCGTGAGCAGTCGGTAGTAAAGGCGCACGCTGAGTCTGAGAGAGGGGAGGGAGGAGGTCCCCGCAACAGCTTCTGCGTCCTTGGAACAAGTCTCCGCGTGTGGCGTCGGCCGCCATCGAAGTTTGATCGCGCCGATAGCGAGGCGCCTGATCCAGGCCTGTCAGCGCTTGTTTGAATTGTCGGCTGCAAGCGTGAGTCACCGACAAAGGGGCCCTGCTTGAAATGCGCACGTAGTGGAGGCTTCGCCGCACAGCCGAGGAGTATTGCGGCGGGCTGAGTCGTAACACTTTGTGATGGGGTCGGCTGACACAAGTGACACTTCAACATGTGCCAATTTATTGCCATCTGTTAATTGGTTAAGTCGCGAACGCCCACCGAACCCTACGGACGTTATGTTGTGACTCTCACCAATTAAAAAAATCCAGGCCGGTAAATGTTGAAGTGAAAAGGAGGCCATAGTCGAAATATTTTGCATAGTTTGCCTGAACTGGTTGTTCCCATGGCTTCAGGGACATTAGTTTTCAATAGAAAATCGTACGTTATGAAACTTTGGGAATTCCCAGCATTTTGGTTTGGAAAAGGTAAGCCCGATTTCTTGTTTGTCATCATCGCTGTGGTCACAGTAACAAACAAAAGTGTAACACCAATCTTGAGAAGTTTTGTGGCTACTTTAAAGAGCTAGCAAGACAGTTTTGGGCATGGAATCAAGCTTCAAATTTATCTCAGAAGGTGCAGACAATTGATCTCAGAAGGTGCAGACAGCTCGCCAAGTTTGGAATTAATGCTTGGTCATCAAATGGAACCTTGTCCAAATGAGAGAGTTGATCGCTGAAGAGCCACACGGCACACCGAGAGAGAGAGAGAGAGAGAGAGAGAGAGAGAGAGAGAGAGAGAGAGAGAGAGAGAGAGAGAGAGAGAAGAAAGACATAGAGAGAGAGAGAGATCTTTATTAGAAAACAGTGTTTAGCCGGCGTACAAAATCGCCTTTATGCTACTTTGTTAGGGAGGGGGAAAATGAAGAAAGGCCTAAGAGTGAGGATGGCAGAAAAGAGATACAAGCTTCGAGAGGGCCAACGAACTTAGGTAACAAAAGGCAAGTTCAAAAGTGTCAGAGTGAAGAGATCTAATGTTTTTGCATTAAGCCAGCGTCGCTGAGGTACGAAAACTGAAATTCTAGGGCGAGGCATTGCTGAGAACAAGAAGTACAGGGTCTTAAAATGGTTTTTAATGTCACTGGTCCTTGTGTGTAACCTATGCGTGCAACTTTGTGTAGCAAGATTGATCACCACCGATCAATTAGCCTAATTACGTCATGCCAACGTTTTGTTTGCAAGATGCATGCAGGCCGCGTCCCAGAGGATGACGAAAGTCTGAGGTAATCATGTCGTAATGCGTTTAGGGCTGAAAACGGCGCATGCATGGTGATATTACCTTGTAGTACCTGTCGTAGACCTTTGCGAGCACCTTGATCTCTCCGCGTACGGCGACTGCGAGTGTCATGAGGATGAGGTGGATCAGGATGAGTAGCAGCGAAAACAAGATGATCTCGGTCACCCGGGAGGACACGTACTGGAACATGGCCGAACCGCAGCCCCGGGTGTAGATTCGCTGGGGGTTGTAAAAGCGGAGCAGCGAAAAGAACGTAAAGTTTTAGAGGACATCCATGCTTGTGTGACTTATGACGTGGGCGGCGAAAACATCATCATCATGCTTTCTTTCATGCTTCGTCCCTTGTGTCTTTTCCTTATTCCTGTATACTATGGCTGAGAGCCCTGGGGAATAGGCGTCGTTAGGATTAGGTTTTTGGGCTTAACATTTGGCGGACATATACCGTTAAGCTGACAAATGTTCTACGCGACGTCCGGCACCCGTCGCCGATGATAGGCTTCCAGGCGTAACCTTAGGCCTAACGTCTGGCAGATTTCTGGCAGTTACCGTAGTGGTTTCTTTTTCGTCTTTTTTCTTGTTTCCGTTAATAGGACTAAACGTCTTGGTCAGGCGCACTTCTGGGACCTCCATTTAACCTGGAAGTTGCAGGGAAAAGTGCTTTTTGGGGGGAGGGGGGACGGAGAGATCGAGGCAGGTAACTGTCTGGCGTGGCGTCGACACCGTAACCGGCCGAGCAGGAAGGAGAAGGGGAGGGGGGAGGAAGGGGGGAGTAAAGGTGGGTGGGTGACAGTGCTGAAGGAAAGGAGCTGAGAGAGAAGGAAGAAGGGTAGGGGGAGTAGTGGACTAGCCCAATGATGTGCGGCAGGCTGTAATGACGGGATGTGGGACATATTTGACGGCCGAATGACAGGGCGCAAAGTTGCACGGGCCCAGCAGCGTATTCCCAAACCATATCCCGTAGGGGCCAAGGCCGACCACACCCCCTTCAAACAGCGACGTCACAGCGTGGCGTCACTTTCTCTTCGTGCGCGACTTCATGCGACGTGGATTTTTTTTTTCTCGTTTTGGGCGGCGGCCGATGGTTTCACTCCGTGCGCGGAGCTGGGGCTGCGGCGCTGGGGAGCTGACGCACATTTAGTAGAAGTTAAAAGCCCAACCACATGCAGCGTATACTTTCGGCGTTTTGTCGCGTGGCGACGTGAGCTGATGCGCGAGCAACGCCGATGTCTACGCTCGCCAGATATCGGCGTCGACGCAGCGCGAGAAAGCAGCTTAAAGCGGGCAGCAGCGGTCGGGCGTCCTTCTCGTGATTTGGAGTCATTCCTTTCAGCAGAAGAGAATCAATTTGTTTTTAACTTGCGGTTATCGGCTGCCTTGAGACAAATTTCAAGCTATTTCTGTTCGAAAGCGCTCATTCATTTGTGGCTTGTTTGGTTCATCGGGAAGATCGGGTATTTGCGATAGCTTTTTTTGGGTTAAATTAAGGGAGCTCTGGCTACGTCGCTTGTAGTATTAGCATGATGGGGCTTGGCTGCAACCTTGGTGCGTGACGACCAAGATGCCATTCCATTTGTTGCTACCGTGGCTTGCGTAGGGAAGACCGAGGTTTTGCGATAGCTTTTCTTGACTCAAATAAGGGGGCTGTGGTTACATCGCTTGTAGTGATAGCATAACTGCCCTCGGATCCAAGATGGGTGCGTAGGAAACAAGCCCTACCACAGCTCAAATCTCTCAAACGTGACCAAAGCAAATCACTCGACAATATTCGTTGGCAGCCTCTGTTAGGGCACCAAATTCTTGGCACCCGCATCTTCTCCTTGCGTGGCCGAGCGGTTGCGCGCTTGTGTGCTGGCGTTTTGCTTTGAAAGTCCATAATTCGAATCTTGGCAAAACCTCGTTTTTTTGCAATGAGGGTTTCACCGACTTTTTTTTTTTCAAGGTAAACAAAGGGGGCCAGAGTGCCTTGCCGTTTAGCCTACAAGTGATGTTCGACGGTAACCTCAGTATCAAGGCAGCCCCGAAATTTGCTTTGCTCACACTTTGAATTCATGAAGCTGCAGTCGGTACATAACATCAAGGTTAAATCAAGTAGCAAGTAAAGTTGTGCTAAGTGCGTCTTCGTTCATCATCCTATCTTATTTTGTTCAGATTTGACGGTAATGACTTGAAATACATTTCGCAGGAGGTCAACATTTGCCCGCAACTATTTTTTATAAGGCTGGGGTCTTGTTAAGTGCAGTTCAACAATCGACAATAACTGCTCATACATGGCTTCGACTAATGGCATGTTTAATACAAACGTGTCCACCAGCGCACCGACGCGGCGGCTAGCGTGTGACTGTACTAGTACACCATAGCGTGACTTCGCCGGTCTGTGCCCCTGTGACACGGCAGTTTCAATCGCGATCGAGCTCGATCCCGCTCGAACTCAATCCTGGTTTCTCAAGCGTGATCGAGGCGTCCAAGCGCGATCGAACGAAAGCGGCGATACTCTCGTCCCCGCTCAGTAATGGCACAGGTTACAATTTCAACTAACGCCACAAATTGTGTCAAATAACTTGACCCAAATGAGCGTGCGGTAACAATTACGTAGTTACGTATACCTACGGCCACGCGTAGTTACCAGACGCCGGCCGCAAGTACATTGTTAGCGCCATCTGGCGTACACGAAGTGCAACTTTTCGATCGCGATTGAAACGTGCCGTGTAGCAGCGGCAGTGCGTCGAGCGCGTTCGAAAACTCGATCGCGATTCACTTCAATCGCGATTGAAAGGGCCCGTGTCTGCGCGTTGCCGCCGAACGACGCCGACGCCCGCGCGACGCGTGATTTCGCGTCCATGTAGTTAGGACTTTACCCGTTTCGTACCTATACGTTCCGGAAAGCACTCTAAATAAAGTAAAGACAAAAATTTGTTTTGGTCTTTTGTGGTCGCGCTGCTTCGTGGCGGTCGATGGTATCGCTCCGTGCGCGAGCATGACGTACGCGCTTGGAAGCTTCAAACACGAAGTATACCTTTGCATACCTGTTCTCGCTTCTCACTCTCCGCACTCTCTTGCGAGCCTGCAGACGCTCGTCTTCCATCCTGTTCCTAGTTAAGCTAGCGTTGGGCGCGGTGCTCCAAGTGCGCGCGCAGACGGACGCTTTTTCACGTACATGTGGTCATTGTTTACGTTCCTGAAAGCGAACACTCTCGATCATTACAGTGAAGACGAAAATGTTTTTTTGATCTCGGGTGCTCTTTTGAATTCCGTACCGAAGCGCCGAACGTTTGCTCTCAATCGGACGAAAGCACACGCGTACGTCGGTCGCTCATCTGCTGTTAACATCAGCGAGCGTGTTGATACGTTTTTATAATTGTGTCCTTACCGTCAAATCTGAACAAAATAAGTAGGAATATGAACGAAGACGCACTTAGCACAACTTTACCTGTTACTTGATTTAACCTTGATGTTGTCTACCGACTGCAGCTTCATGAATTCAAAGTGTGAGCAAAGCAAATTTCGGGCTGCCTTGATACTGACGGTACCGTCGAACGTCACTTGTAGGTTAAATAGCAAGGAACTCTGGCCCCCTTTGTTTGCCTTGAAAAAAAAAAAGAAAAGCCGGTGAAACCCTCATTGCAAAAACAAAACGACGTTCTGCCAAGATTCGAACCGTGGACTTTCAAAACAAAACGCCAGCACACAAGCGCGCAACCACTCGACCACGCAAGGAGAAGATGCAGGTGCCAAGAATTTGGTGCCCTAACAGAGGCTGCCAGCGATCCCAATCATGAGAAGAAAATTACAAGCAGAATAGGTTTGGGGTGTTGCTTTTGGTAGGAATTCTGATATGATGATGATGATGATGAAAAAAACCCGCCCGCATCTTCCCACGGGGGGAACTCGAGTAAATGCGTCGCAGAGTGGTGGGGGTATCGCGTGAATGTTGCGTAATTGGGTATGGTTTGGGAATGCTTAATTGTTATTTCGTCTTTATTATTCTTATTTATTGAATGAAGGAGAAGCGAAGGCAAGGAGTGTAAAGTTAGTCAGTCTTTATTGCTTGGTGCCGTCGTTGTATTGGACGGAGAGGATGACTGCTTTGTGGTCGCTAAAGTGCACTGTCAATGGGTCTTTGAGGAGCGGTCGTGCGATTGCGTAACTGGTGAAGACGTTGCTTCCATCGCATCTACTCGAGTCAAGCAAAGAGTCAAGTCAAGCGAAAGCCAAGCAAAGACGCCCTTGACTGAATTCCGAACGGGCGCTCCGCCGCTTATATACACACCGCCCGCGTTCGAAGGAGAGAAGTACGGGGGAAAGACGCGCATGCGCACACTTCCGTACACAAGCGCGCGAACTTTCCACGCACCCACCACGCCGTTATCACGTGTACACGCCCTGCCGCCGTTACTGTTGAGCGCGACGCAGCGCACGGGTAGCTACGGCGCATGCGCGCACAGACGCGCTCCCCCCGCACCGCCGCAGCTGTTGTTGAGAGCGACGGAGCGCACGGGGTACACGCGCTCCTCCCGCACCGCCGCACCTGTTGTTGAGAGCGAGGAGGGTACGGGGGAGAGACGCGCTCCTGCGCCTCGACGCGACGCGCATGCGCAGTGAGCGTGTGGACGAAGCCGACAACATCGACGAGTGACATCGTGAGCCTAAGAAATGCTCCGCATTTAAAACTTTATTATAGTCGTCTCTGTTAAGACGGAGTCACTGCTTGGGAGTGGGAGTGTCCTCGTCCCTTCAGACGGCGGACAGGTACCCATGGGCCCTGGCGGCGTCTTCCGCCAGCTGGACGACTGCTGTTTGGACGTCGGGTTGGGAGCTAAGAAGCGCGGCCTCCCATTGTTCGTGCCTCGTAATGCGTACACCTGGTGTCTCCGGTTTACTGGGACACGCCCAAACTATGTGTTGGAGCGAGGCGGCTGCGGCGCCGCACCACTTGCAGTTATCTGTGTATGTTTTTGGAAAGTTGCGATGGCACAGGGCGGGGTGTGGGAAGGTGTTCGATTGTACCTTGCGCCATGCAACCGAATGCCTTCTGCTAAGTGTAGGATGAGCGGCTGGAAGTGTGCGTCGGCACAATCTATAATGCTGGGTAATTTCTTGATATGTAGCCAGCCTGTCCCTCCCCCCCGTCGATGACGGCACGTTGTCTTCGAAGTCGGCCTGGTAGCTGAATCCTCGGGCCGCTTTGTGTGCCATCTCGTTTCCCGGGAGAGACGAGTGTGCTGGTGTCCATATCAAGCGGATATGTCGTGACGGCAGGATTTGTTTGCGTTGAATTATCTTGGCTGCAGCTTTGGATATTCTTCCTCGTGAATAATTTCGTAGTGTGGTCTTGGAGTCGGAGATAATGGTCGTGGTCGACGTGCCCGCAACGGCCAGAGCGATTGCTACATCTTCCCCAATTTCTGGATTAGCCTCTGTGACGGAGCATGATGCGACCGTATTGACCTGCTGGTTTACTACAACAGCAACTGCCGCTCTTCGTCTGGGGATAGTCCGCCGCGTCAACGTAGCAGACCTCTGAGTTGGAGTGGTACTGCTTGTGAAGTGCCGTGGCTCGGGCCCGCCGTCTCTCTTGATAATCCGGATGCATATTTTTAGGTAAAGGGGCCACACTGAGGTGTGCGCGTAACTCGTCCTCGAGCAAAATTTTTGTTCCGTGTTGGTCTGCGTAGGAGATGCGGAGAAGATATAAGATGGCTCTTCCAGTGGCGCTTCCAGCTAGTCTGTTGTACTGTGCTGTGCGCTGGGCTTCAACGAGTTCGTCTAGGGTGTTGTGTATGCCCATTTCCATCAGTCGTTCGTTAGAGGCCAAGATTGGGATGCCCACTGCCGACTTGATGGCTTTGCGTATAATACGCTCCACTTTTTCTTTCTCTGTTGGAGTGAGCTTGAGGCACGGGGTGACGTTGGTAATTCTGCTTATAATGAAATCATGCAGGAGACGTAGGATATTGCCCTCTTTGAGCCCATGGTGTCTGTTGGCTATTCTTGCAATTAGCCTACTAATTTGAGTAGCTGTGCTTTGCAGGGCCTGTATTGTGACCGTATTTTTCCCCGTTTCCTGTATGCACAGACAGAGAATACGCATACACTGAGTTCAAGGTATGCATCTTCCCTGTAGCTGAACCTGTATATCAGGAAACGGGGAAAAATACGGTCACAATACAGGCCCTGCATATATCCGGGCCTGTATTGTATATCCGGATAACCTATATATCCGGATCATTTCTCGGCCTCCGACCGGCTGTGGTGGGTCTGAAGAAGAGGATCTCCGATTTCTGAGGCGAACACGCGAGTCCGCGTGAGGAGACGTAGTTTTCAACAATCGTGGCAGTCTCTTGTAGTCTTTCTTGAATGTCTCCGGTACTGCCTCCTGCGGTCCAGATTGTTATATCATCAGCGTAGAGGCTGTGATGCACGTCAGGGATTTGCTGTAGTAGAGGAGGTAATTTAATCATGTCCACATTAAATAGAAATGGTGATAATACCAACCCCTGTGGGGTGCTACGGCTACCCAGACTTATAAGGTCAGATTTGAGGTCCTGTACCGTTATTCGGGCGGTCTTTTGGGACAGAAAGTCGGCAATGTAGTTGTACGCCTTGTTGCCCACATTTAAGTCAGCGAGATTATGAAGGATGGCACTGTGGGCCACACAGTCAAAGGCTTTAGTCAAGTCAAGCCCCATTATGACTCGAGAATCAAGTGGGGACACGCCCGCGTTGTCAATTATTTGATGTTGAAGTTGTAACATCACGTCTTGCGTTGATACGGAGGACCGCAAACCCACCATGGTGTGCGGGAAAAGCTGATGCGTGTCCATGTGGTGGTTTAAACGGGTCAAAACCACGTCCTACATCAGCTTCCCGAGGCAAAGTTAAGTGAAATAGGCCTCAAGTTCTCTAACTTTAGAGTCTTTCGAAGTTTGGGAATGAGCCTAATCAGGGCGCTTTTCCACGTGGGGGGAAGGTTTCCCTTGTTCCACACCTTGTTCATGTAGGCGGTAAGAGCCTGTATGGACGAGCCGTCAAGGTTGGTGATTACACGATTGGTAATACCGTCAGGGCCTGGTGCAGATCGCGTGTTGAGGTGAGAGATAGCCTCATACACTTTTGCTTTGGTGATGGGTCTGTCCAGCTCGAGGTTGGGTTTACCGGCATATGGCCTAGCTGGTTCTGAGGGGGCAGTCTGAATGTAGAGGTCCCGCAGCTTTTGCGGTAATGCGGTTTCATCTCCTTGATGCTCGTGTAGAATACTCAGCAGGTTGTTACGCTGAGTAACGCGTCTTCCCTCTGGGTTTAATAGGCAGCGGATGGTGTGCCATGTTTTGGGGGTATTCATCTGCACCTCCATCCGATCACACAGAGTGTTCCGTTGTTGGTTGGTGAGGTTCGCGGCGTGTTTTTTGATTTCCTTGTTGAGTCTAGCGAGCCTTCTGCGCAAGGAGCGGTTATGCCGCTGCGTGCGGGGCCTCTTCTGTATACATTGTTTTTGGCCTCCCACATCTGGAGAAGTCGTGGGTCCATATTTTCGAGACTAGCCTCTTCCGGTACTATGTGTGTGGACATGTCAACGTCATTTTTAAACTTTGCACTCATGTGTCCCAGTCCTCGATGGTAGGGTCCACTTCTGTGCCCTGCACCCGCCTTAGTTTACGGAACGTGTCCCAGTTTACTATCTTGTGCTTCCGCCCGGTGGGTTTAGACGGTCCTGCTGTAAACGTAGTCTCCAAGATGAAGTGGTCACTGCCCAAGTATTTAAAGGTGTTTGTCCACGTAGCGCTTGGAGCATTATATACGAGTGTGAGATCAGAGGTGGTGTCTCGTTGGACACTGTTGTCTCCTGAATGGTAGTACGCTTTCTCTGTCATTCAAAAAGCTGGGATATAACCAATGCGTTCTTCCAGTAATGAGTACAGGACAGGACCTTGGACTTTGACTAAGTGACTTGAAAGGAAACCTATATCGGCCCAACGGACTATCGAAAGAACAATGTTAGGGGTCACGCTTAGGGACAGGAAGTCAGCTGCGTGGAATAGGGAACCAACTAAGGTGGAAGACATTCTAGGTGAAATGAAGTGAAAAAAATGGGCATGAGGGGAACACGTCATGAGCATGTGGGGTAACTGGTGGACCATTCGTTCAGTTGAGTGGCTGCCAATAGACCTTAAATGCTATTGGCGACTTCGTGTTTGTGATCGCCACCTATCGGCCGTCGCGAGAATCACCCTAATCAGGTCCGGTTGCAGACATCCCCATGGCGCACCGCACTTGTTTATCGACGTAACTGCGTAGTTAGCGTGATACCGTCGAAAGAAGACCCGAAGAAGATAAAGCAGACGTGTAAGGAGTTTTGTTGCGTCCCCTTCGATGTGTCGGCATGATGGAAGTAGAGCAGTGAATACTGTTACTACTTCCAGCGAGAAGCAGACGACACGCCTCGTGAGGCATTGAGGAGGCGGAACCTACGCATTGAAAAAAAGTGACGCACGCCATGCATGTTTGCTCAAAGCGCTTGGCTGAAGACGACTACTACCTTCCAGGTCAGCAGTCACTTGCTTTTTCATTGGAATGGAGCCTCATTGCCTGCGCGCGGCATACTCTGTCGCCGCGCTTCTCCGTGTGCTCTGCTCGAACATGTAACTGCCATTTTCGGAAATTTGATAGGCCCTAAACATATCTGTTCGGTGCTTGTTACGTCACGATACTTGTTTGAAATGAAGCCTTAGTATAAATTACCTGGGAACATCGTTTTTTAATTCTCGCTTGAAGCGGGCCTCAGATGCGCATCTGAGCGGCTGCCCCGCGCGCAGCTCGACGTATTTGACGCTCAAGTCAGTGACGGTCAAGTCAGTGAATCGATAGCTCCAGGCAGCGAGCGCACGACGTTATCTTGTCGGCGCACGCTGTGTGGCCTTTTTGTTTACTCTTATATCGCACGTGAGCTTCTAGTTTAGTCGTTTTCCGGGAGTAAGTAGTGCATGTTCCGAACGCCAGCAGTGATCCGCGAGCCTGTCAACCACCTAGTACGAATTTGTACTTATTAATTAGCGAACACCGCGGGCACCTGCAAATCAAAATAGTCGTACTTGGGTCTCAACGTTCAAAATTACGAACTTGCGAGAAAAAAAAAATGTGCCCGAAATTGAACGTGCTCCTCGAATGTCGAACCCGCCGCGGTGGCTCAGTGGCTAAGGCGTTGCGCTGCTGAGCACGAGGTCGCGGCTCGATTCCCGGCCGTAGTGGCCAGTTTTCAGATGGAGGCGAAAAGCAAAAACTCCCGTGTGTACGAGATTTCGGCGCACGTTAAAGATCCCCAGGTAGTCAAAATTAATCCGGAGCCCACCGCTACGGCGCACCTCATCGCCTGCGTAGCGTTGGCCTGTTAAACCCCCATAATCAATAAATCAATCAATCAATCAATCATCGAATGTCGAGCCATTTAAAGCACAGCCAGGTGGCATGGACTCTTGACTTCATCGGCAGCTACCCAACGCCCGGGGCAATTACGCCACGGTGTAAGATGTGCGGTTCATAAGTTTATCCAGCACCTGTAAGCTGCATGCTGAAATCGTTGACACAACAAGCCACATATTTTTGGCAAGAAAGTTTGCAGCAATTAGATATAATCTAAGTTGTCCTAAATCGACCTTTTTACAGCACTGAGCAGATATGTGCAATGGTTTGCATTCAAATTTGCGTGTTGTCGTGGCTAATGATATCCTCAACTGGGTTTTCATGCTCCGACTCAAAAAGGAAGGTTCATTCATAAGCCTACGGCGAAGCTCTATCACAGCCCGAATAGAGGCAGTTAAAACTGCACATCTTACCTGTAGAAGTTAGTGAAGGCCGCAGCAAGGTGCTCGCACTTTTCTGAGAGCCTTGGTGCGCGCCAGTACCGCCTTTCATCGATTTTTGGCTCCCTAGAGAGGCAGCTCATCTTGAGCGAAATGCGATGCGGCGCCTTGGGTGGCCTTAATGTTTGCACGCGTATAGCGAAGATCTCGGCGTTTTCATCGCTCCGATCATTAACCGCGATCAAGATACGGTCGTCGGCTGAAATCATGCGCTATTCCTCGCCAAAACAACGCGAATAAACGCTCCAGTCTGAGCATCTTAGTACGGCAGCAAGCGAAACTGCGACGGAGGACCTGTTTTGCGACGCCATATTGATTGTTTTGGCTAGTGTTGCGAGGCTGTGTCGTGGAACTTGGAGTTGCCTATAGGGGTCGGCCAAGGACTCGATACAGGGATAAATTACGGAAATTAGGGGGGCAAAGGGTGAACTCCGCTAGCTCTCGATTGACGTGGCTCCAGACCTTTGGAAGAGGACTTCGTCGTGCAGTGGACACAACTAGGCTTGCAATGGTGGTCGTGATGATGACGGTGATGGTTCTGATGGTGAAATGAAATTCGGCGTAATTATGGACTAGTTTCAGCGGGCAGTTTCAATTTCATTTTTCCAGGGTATTTACATTAAATGGAGAGCTACAGCTAGGCACTCAAAACGGTGTTTAAACGGAAAGAGGATAGGGGCGATCATCAACGGACACGTGATTGTACCGTGCTCTGCTTCCTCATCCAGTGGCGCAATAGTCACCAGCGAGATAAAGATCTCGTAAAGCCCATTGCGCCACCAAAAATTCGGCACATGCATTGCGTAATTGCTCACTGAGGCTTTCGCAGTCACAAATTATAGGACTTGCTTAGGCGGTCCCGAGGATTTCAGTAAAGGACTGTATGAGATAAGCTGTGATTTGTTCGATTTGTACTACGCGACAGCAAATTAATAGCGTCCCCCCCTAGCCCCCTAGATAACGCAACACTTGCCTTCCAAGCAGCCTGCTCCGTCATGTTCATCACCCCGCGGCCGCACAGAGTGGTCCCGATGACTGGATCCTCTTCATCGTTCTTCGGCTCAGTGTCCTTCACGGCTAGCGCTTCCCGGCGAAAATCCGAGTGAGGGTCCGCATAGTCGTCGAGACCTTCTTCGTCGACCGTCCTGCAGCACGAAGGAGGCACTGAGCAGCGCTCAGCGCTCGGGTTCACGAGGCTACAGTTGAAGTACGGGTTGACGTTCCAGTCCCGGTACGATTGCTCGGTCATCCCGCAACACCGAAGGCTCGACTGCACGTAGTCGATCTCCTGCGAAGGAGAGGTGAAGAATTTCAACGCGTAAGTAAGAAGAGGTCTGAACCATTCCGAACTGTTTAGCATAATGAACGAAGCCTCCAGACTAGGGCGTTGCGCCTGCGAAGTGGTATAGCGTGACGCCAGCGGTCGAACGCCGGCGCGTGGGCCTCGGGACAGGAGCGTGCCTTTTCAAAAAGGATTGCGTCGTGTTTGAAGCATTTCGCGGCGGCTAGTGTTAGTTCAGGCTTGTGAAACTCAACAAACAAACCAACCAACAAACAAAGAAACAAACAAACACAAAATAAATAAATAAATAAACAAATATATAAATAAACAGATAAAAACAAACAAATAAATAAATAAATAATAAATAATAAATAAATAAATAAATGAAATAAAATAAACATACAAATAAATAAATAAATCTGTCATTTAGATATGACGTATCTGCAAGAGATCGTCTTCAATTTTTTGCTTCGCCTAAAATGCTTAGTGCTCCACTAGCCAGCAACATCGTATAGTTGCTGATCCTTGCTAAGAGAGAGAGAGAGAGAGAGAGAGAGAGAGAGAGAGAGAGAGAGAGAGAGAGAGAGAGAGAGAGAGAGAGAGAGAGAGAGAGAGAGAGAGAGAGAGAGAGAGAAAGAACTTTATTAAAAAAAACAGTTGTTCAGACTACCCGACTACTGGTCGTCTTAATTGAATGCTGAACTCTGCTCTACTGTGTTTTGATGTGCCGCACTACACCCATCTGTTCCTCGAAGGAGGAGCCGAAAGTCACTTCAGCTTCGGTCAATATGATATTACAGCTGCTTTGGTGTGCGTAAGTCAGGAATGCTTGGAGTATTGTAATGGCATTGCCACACGACATGTAGCTGATTGGAATATCCACCACAGTGTTCGCACGCTGGTGGTTCTTCTGCCCTTCGTTTAGCGAAAATATGTCACCTAGCTGGGGTTCATGTACTGTTAGTCTGCGTTTGTCTCAGTAATACTGCTTGCTGCCTGTGCATGTTAAGGTGAGGTGGAGGTAATTCCCTTCTGTTCAGTTTAAGGTCTCAGTATAATGTTCGTGATGCCACGACCACTACATTTCTCCAGGGAGATAGATGTTCGGTGACCGGATTCTTAACTTACGGGCGAGCGTGTCTGCCCGAACGGTGCCAAACCTCCCCGCGTAGCCAGGTCTCCAAATGATTTCGTTGCGATGATGCAAGCGAGATTTATACATCTGCTGTACCTTTGTTCATGTCGTTCACTATAATCGTGGCCAATGCATTCTTCGCCGCCGAAGCTTGTGGGGCTGCAACCGTCTCCTAATGGTGCGTGACCTGTGGAAGTTGGTGCGTGTGCCGGCTCTCACGTTAACGAATGCTCTGGTGTGGCTCTCAACGTCCACTCCGCAATGGCTTGAGAGACAGCAGCGGGCAGTAGGACGCACCGCTATAGGATGCCATAGGTATGTGGCCAACGAAGCGGTGCAGCGAGACCTCGCCTGGTCGTCTGGTCATCCTTTAAGGCACGTGAGGCG
The DNA here is from genome assembly GCF_048455015.1 of Haemaphysalis longicornis. Classification (NCBI taxonomy): domain Eukaryota; kingdom Metazoa; phylum Arthropoda; class Arachnida; order Ixodida; family Ixodidae; genus Haemaphysalis; species Haemaphysalis longicornis. The sequence goes on from NW_027526445.1 coordinate 131,806,296, forward strand.
GCTAGTAAGCTGTCGTACCGCGGTCGCCTCCAGTTTATCCATCGGGAGCGCTGGGCGCGACGCCTGTTCGAGTACCTGGCAGTGACTTGCATCCTCACCAACTGGACGCGCTGTGTGTGCATTCTGGAGAAGTACGGATTCTTCCGCGAGCCTGTTTTTGCAGACAATGCCACAGCCTGGACACGTGACACTCGCCGTCAAGTGCGCGAGGAAGAGGAGGCGATGTGGGAGCGTGCTGTGCGGGAAAAGCCCACTCTGGCGGTTCACGCGCAGCACAAGGCCTCGACCGGTGACTCCCAGCTGTACGACAACAGCTTGGGGAGCGCGCTGCTCTTCGAGGCTCGTGCGGGAGTACTCCCTACTCTTGTGCACCAGAAAACGTTCGACGACTAGGTGGCCATTGTGGCGTGCCGTGCTTGTGGAGAGGGTGACGATTCCGTCGAACACCTGATTTTAAGCTGTGCAGGTCGCGGACACTGTGACAACATCCGCGAAAATGCTCCGCCTCCGACCCTGCAGGAAACTCTAGGCTTCGGGGACGCCGACGCTGCGGTGAACGAGCGTGCTGTAGCGCTTACAAAGACCCGCCTGGATCGCTGGTGTTCGACGGCAGCCCAGGGATGTTAGTTGTACATTCCCATATTCTTTGTTATGTTATGCTGTTTTTTTTGTTCTTGTGCTCTTGTAAGGAACAAACTGCGATTTACATTCCTTAACTATGCTGTAAAATTGGCTATTCAGCGTATCAATACTGCAGTGGTCACTACGAGATACCAAATCGTCAAAGAATGATGCAAGTTTATCAAAAATAGAAGTGTCGTCTGTGCACTCAAAGCTCAGCGAGTCTTAAACGTTGGTCGTACTGGCTTACAAGCAACATTTCAATTAAAAATAACCGCCTGATTGTTGGAAATTCCATCGACAACCCTGCACTGATATCCATTCTTAACCAATTCATCGTTGGTAAAAACAAGATCTAGGACAGAATCCTCGCGCGTAGCCTTATCAACCAGCTGTGATAGATCGAAAGCTAGTGATATAATAATTGAAGAATCACAAATTATCCTGTCCCGATCAGTTGATGTTAACAAATTCCAATCTATACAGGGGGCAATAAAGTCACCGGTCACTACAAGTTTAGAGCAGTCCAGCTTTTGTCCGACAATAGAGTCACCGACAGTCGAGAAAACGTCATGGGCAGAGTTAGGGGGACAGTATAGAGCACCAACAACAATAGCGATACCATCAAGCATTAGTTTGCACCATATAGATTCAGTATTTGGAAGTTCTGTTAGTAAAGAGGATTCAATACAACGTTTAATAAAAAAGTGTCACTTCGCCACCATGGCAGAAGGCCTATCTTTTCTTAGAACCGTGTAACCAGGAGGCAAGAATTTTCATGATCAAGGATAGATTCATTTAACAGAGTCTCAGTCACACAAAGAACTTATGAAATATGACACTCAATAAGCCAGTCAAAGAACTTGTAATTTCATTAACTAGGCTACACTGGTTTAACTCAAAAGCGTAAGTACTTCGCACTAAGTCGTCAGTCATTGTTTGTAGCAGACAACCGACGGCTTTCTTTAACGATAGCTTTTTAGGGGCGAAGCTCCTTAAGGCGTGGGTCTGTCCATCCTCGACGTATGTATGTAGCCACCTCTAGTTTAGTTCTTGGATTGTTTACTAGATGGCGTGGCTACCTGCAGTTTAGTTCTTGGATTGTTTACTAGATGACGGTACTTGTGTATGATGAAAAGATGCGCTTGGATTGTTTACTAGATGGCGTGGCTACCTCTAGTTTAGTTCTTGGATTGTTTACTAGATGGCGGGGAGCGTTGTAATAAAATCCGTTCGCTGTTGGCGCGCGCTCGGAGTCGCCCGATGGATAAAGGCCGACCTCCATGCAGCGAAATCTAGGCGAAAAGGCGGCGAACGTCGCCCGGCGGCGGCCCCTCCGCCGCCGGCGTCGAAAATACGGCTGTTCGTCGGCGATCTACGCGAGCTAGATGTCGAACGCGCAGCGGCGAGCGCGACCGGAAGCGGCAAACTGCATTTTGAGGCCGCAGCCAATCACAGCCTCGTACTTCGTTGTACTTCCTGTCCTGTCTTCCATCGGCGGCGTTCGCCGGGTCACGTTGCATGGAGGTTGGGGTGGACGAAAACTGAGCGGCGCGTCAAACCACGGCGTCCGCCGCGCCAAGTTCGCCGAGAAACTTCGCTGCATGCATGGAGGTCGGCCTTAAGGCTGCAGAGCGGCGAGCGCGCAAAGCGGAACCACACACAGTGTTTCTCATGTCTTTCTTGATGATGTAGTGGGCGAACTTTCACTGAAGAGTCACGGTTTTACCGATGATTCCCCCTCAGGAGCTTCGCCCACTCATCATCATTCACCCCGTGGATATGCTGTGAATTTTTTTTTGTTCTCATCCCAAGAATACCGAACGTTGTCCACCAACAGGTGATCGTAGTGCAGCATGGCTTTTTCCGCATCCTTCCTTATCTCGGCGGAATACTGCCACAGTTCCCTGCGTGGCATCTGTCTCACGCGCACAGAAAAGTCTTCATTTATAAATGTTTTTGTGCCCTTTACCTTGCTTGCATTACTTAAAATAGCTACCTTAGTTATAAAATCCAACAACTTAATAATAACAGGTCTTGGGCTACTGCTACTGCTCTTACGCACTCCCAGCCTATGACAACGATCGATATCGCCACACTTAACTTCTTGTTTTGATGTAATCAGTCCACTTACCGTTTCCAGCAACTCATCCGAAGTCTCCCCAGAGTTTTCAGCAAGGCCATAGATGCGCAGATTATTTCTACGGGACCTATTTTCTAAAACGTCATTTTTGCGGCCCAATTTACAAACAAGCTCTCGAATGTCAGCTACGTCTTTCTCAAGTTCAGACACGCGTGGCGCAACTTCAGTAATTGACACAATGAACAGCTCACTTTTAGTTAAGCGCTCTTCGAAGGATGCAATGCTAGAGGAAAGACCTGTTATCTCCTGTGTAGTTTTAGTCTGCCCCGAGAGCAATTCTCGCAACATGACTTCAATTTGAGGACGAGGGTTACTCTCCACATCACCACACACGTGCAACAGCATTCTCAAGAAATTAATCAGCATAGAAGACATATTGATGAGGGCTGCAGGGTTGTCCAGAAAAGGGTTCGCGTGAAAGTCGCGATCCCCACACTTTTTAAATTTTGATATGACAATCTCTGTGTGTAGGATTGTGTGATCCCTGGTGGGAGTTTCAGCTTTCGTATGCCATTGGCATCGAAGCTATCCCTTGACCAGTGTCAAGTCTGGGCTTGTGTCCTTGTGAACAGAGTTGCCTTCGCGCGTCTTTGAGTAATTGTCGTTTAGCAATGAAAACTTTTCCCGGCGGATTAGGGATTCCAGTGCCTTACATTTCAAACGACACTTCTCGTAACTCCACACTGTGTGCTTTGCATTAAAATCTCCTGCCACTAGGTGCGTAAAGCATCGTGCAAGCATTTGATAAAAAAATATTTGGGAAAAATGGCATCCTTTCTCCTCCGGAGAGCGGTATAGGTTGGTGATGTATATTTTCTATAAATCTTGAGCCTTGTTACTGATTGGGGTCACTCTCTATGGTGAAAACATGTGTATCCGCGTCTCAGCTATTACGCATATAGCTATATCATTTCTGACTAAATTAGCAATTTGTTTGTAGGAACCTTGTAGCTCATAAGTTGTGTATCCTGTAATTGTCGGGGCACGTCCTGTCTCTTGGAGCAGAAAAATATCTGGTTTGACTTGTGCCATCTGATTATGTTGGATTAGGAGACCTCTATTGTTACCGAAACCTTTACAATTCCACTGCCAGATGTTGAGGCAGCCCGTCGATGCGTTTTTGTTTGCGTTTTCTTCATTGTTGATATACCATGAGGTTCAGGAGTATGGTCTAGGGCGCCAGCTGCCCGCTCTCTTTATAGGTGTTAGTTCTCCCTCTAGCTTGCTCATGCGTGGCAGTAGAGACTCAACCTGTTCGGTTGGTGCCGAGGCTGCATCAGTGAAAGCGACTACTTCTGTTACCGAGGGTGAAGGCAGGGGTAGGGGAGAGGGGATTAGTTCAGTCAATCGTTTAAAATCAGATCGAAACGCTGTTCACTTTCCTGCTTGAACTGGACGAATTTTTCAGCTAATGATGGAGCCGCTTATTGGCCAGTTTTGATTTTTTTGCGAGGGATTCCCCACTACAGTTCGCCGTTGTTTTTATACTCTTATCGGCATTTGAATTAGTTTGCGGTAGGGTTGGGAAACCCCCATATCGGTGGTATTGTCTCTGATTTCCTCCTCAGACGTAAAGGGGGCGGGGGGGTGCTTGTTGGAAGTTTTTTTATTTGTACGTTACAGCGAACTTCGGGTTAGGGCTTGTCGGTAACTGAGTGCTGCTCTGTGTTGCCGCTGTTGTATATCCCATTGATCCAACCTGTTCTGACTCACCTGAGAATATTTCTTCTATTGCGGGCCTCCGCTCTTCCTGGTCTTCTTTTGGCTGCGCCCATCGTAGGTTGCCCTGATCTCGCTTCGACTACGGTCCCGGCTTATATGGCGGTTGCAGACAACACAGCTACTTCGTCCCTAGCTTCTACGTAGGCTTTCGCTTCTGCTGCTGCCCCGTCGTCGAGTGTTATCTTAGTCTACGTCGTTTAGGGTGGAAAAAGGTTGACTTGTGGCATCGCTTACGACGCGAACTTGCTTGCGCTCCTTGTGGTCCACCATTTGCTGCTATCGGATGCGCAGACGCTTGAGGTAAGCAGCCTTTGAGGCCGCTTTTTTGGCCTTTCTTCTTACGGAACATTTGGGACTGTCCGTCATCTACATGTGGAATTGCTCTTCCACTTCTACATATCGAGCAGCACCCCATTTAACGCCAGGTGTGCGTCTATAATTTTGATCAAAAGACACGACCGTTCCACTTGACAACCGTGACTCAGCACCTTCTTACGTCTACACATGAATGGAGGCAGCACAAGACTTTACATCTTGTTACACAACCACGGCTTCGCCTCTTACATCATGCAAATACATCGTTCTACTACATTTCTCTTTATGTTTGGTGAACATGACTCTCGGTGGGGGCTGTGATCCCTACTGAGTTGCGCGCGGTAAGTACATTGTAACATTACGTTCCATATGTGCAATATAACAATCACTCTTTAATAAGAATACTTTCTACGTAGTGAAAAAGAATGCCAGCGTTCATTTCTGCGCATACTGTTTGGTATGGGCGTGTAATAATCCCAGTCTCCCGTGAAGGGAAATTTCACATGCCTCAGTGGTTAAGGCGTTGTGCTCTTGAGCACGAGGTCCCGGGTTCGATTCGCGGCCGCGGCGGCCGCTTTTCTGATGGAGGCGAAAAGCAAAAACGCCCGTGTGTACGAGATTTCGGCGCATGTTAAAGATCCCCAGGTGGTCAAAATTAATCCGGAGCCCTCCACTACGGCGCGCCTCATCGTCTGCGTTCCGTCGGCGCGTTAAACCCTCCACTCAATCAAATTTTACATGCACCTGAAACGCTGCCGTACGGCTACAGGGGAAAGGTATAAATCTTTCTCGGAAACTTCGCAATTGAACAAAAATTTTGCCGGGTCCAGAATTCGCACATGAAGCACCGCCTGTTCAGGGCAGTCGCTCTAGCAACTGAGCTAACCAGGAGGCGAGCCATTTGTACAGCCCGAGCGAATTCAGCGACAACTCGAAATGAGGGACACAAATCTTGTGCCAGAACAATTTTTCTTGAAGTGCTAAGCTCGATAACTTTCCCCATTAGCCGTAGGCTGTATTTCTTGCTCATGCCAATGTTTTCCTTCGCGGGAAGTTACTAAATTTTGTGGTTTTAGGTGCGAAGCAGCTTAGGACCACACAATGACCGTCTGCGTCCGTGCGCATAGCATTTACAATCGCAAAAAATCACACAGGCACCGGTAGGATTCGAGCCTGTGTCTGGTAGACCAGACAGAGTTAGCGTCAGTCGTGTTACCCGTTAGGCTACCACCGTGAGTCAGTACCCGACAGTCAAGCGGCTTACTCCCTCGTCCATGACGGTGCGGAGTACCTTAGGTCCTCTCAATGTTCGTTCGCGTCCATCCCTGCGCGCACCACCATCAAGCGAAAATCAAGCGAATTTCGATTTGAACCGTGAGTTGCAGTTTCATTTAGGGAATAATGAAGGTGCAACTCACGGCTCAAATCGAATGACGGTCGGGGCGCAAATCGGATGTCACTCGGGGCGCAACTTGGATGTCATTTCGAGTCCCCGTACTCCGCACCCTCGCCATCATCCACGCAGTAGAGATGCTGCCATTTTTCCCTCCTCATTTCTTTTTTGTTCTTTTCAAAACTCGGGGTGTGCGTTTTTAGGGGCGAATCGGACTTCTCACTAATGTTGTCCTGACAGGCTAGAGAGTGACCTAAGAATAGAGCTCCCCTGTACAGAAAGAAGCAAAGCTCTCCTGGTCCCAATTTCCCCCGAGAGCGCTTGTCTTCGCCTTCATCTGTCTCTGGCATTGCTTCGTGGACCACAGAACGTAGTTGTGAGTCATCAGCTTCGCCTAACCAAAGCCTTTCTTGAGGAAATCACCTGGCGGAAGTCGTCGCTGTCCCGATAGTGGAGAATCAAGTCGGGCGTGATGTGGGAGAGCACGAACCCTCGGCCGATGAGGGGAAGGAAGAAGATGAGCAGGATCAGCAGCGTGTACATGGCAGCGAAGACGGCCTGCATGGTGACGTACAGCTCCAGCAGGCAGATGTTCTCCCGAAGCGCGCCCAGGAAGCCCACCGAGCCGACGAAGAAGAGAAGCAGCGAGGCCACCATCAGCACGGTCTGAAAGTTCAGCACCAAGTAGACGAGCCACGTGTTGGACGAGTTCGTAGAGCCGCTCGAGTCCCGGTCGAAGTACGCATACAAGGAAGCCAGGAAGAAGGCCGCTGACGCTGAGGAGAGAAAAATTTGGGGCACTTAGGTAACTGGTACGGTGAAACAAATTCGTAGGTAAGGTGTCATGTCGGAGCGACTGAAGCGACAATTCGTAAATATACCCTAATGTGAAAGTGTGCACCATTACGTCCGCGCACGCGATTCGTGGTAACCGAATCGCCGCCCCTTCCCCCCCTCCCGCGTTAGCCTGTACTCCCGCATCATATTACCTTGCAAGCATTCCCACTACTTTCATCTTGTTATCAGAAGCGGTTGCGGAGTGAGGAAATAGACAGGAAAAAAAAAAAACACACCACAGTATCCTTTCTGTCGCCCGGTCGTTTTCTCAACTGGTAATGGTCAGACCAACTAACCCTTAAATTGCTTAGCTGCAACTAACCGTGGAATGCCTTGTGGTGTGTCCAGCCCTCGTCGATATAGAGGGAGCTCGACTGCATGAAACGTGCCGCAGTTGCACACTATTGGTGTCACAAAAAATGATTGCAGCGTATCTGTTTTTCAAGATAAAAGTTTATTTGGTTACGTCAAGCGGGGAGGGGGGTCTCGGAAAAAAGTGAAATTAATAAACTGTACAAAGTCCGAGCCCCGGTCACAGACCGCAACGGGCATCACAAAGTGCATCTTATAACCGAAAATATTTTTTTGCATCATTATATACACAGTTTTTCAGAAGTCATTCTGTTGCAACAACGAATTTTTTTAAGACAACGCTGTTTGCATGCTCAGTAGTAACCTCAGCGGCCACAAGGTGGTTTAACAAGCAAGGCAAAGTGTGTCGAATTACTTGGTTTCCAATGGCAAAACTCGAAAATGGTACAGTCCAAAGCTCTTCTCATCGTGTTGGGTATTTGTATGCTTTTCTTGTTAGGTTCGCCATTGATGTTACTGATTTGCTGCAGTAAGGTCTGAAAAGTGTTGAAAAGCGACGCCCATTCGAGCGGCACCTGAAAATCGGTAAGGATTGGAACAGTGTGACAATGAAACGACATAATTAAATGCGTTCATCAGGCAACCAACGGAAGTGCTGAAATTGTTCCCTAGTGTTACGGAGACGACAGATTTGTGCGCGCAAAATTACGATACCTAGCACAGCCCTTCGCTTCGGCGTAATGTTCAGCCCTTACATCATAGTTCAGACCACAGGCGTCACCGCGCTCTTCCTCCGCTTTTGTTGCGTAAGCTACACTGGCCGAGGTTGGGCAGTTTCGCGTGGGTCTTCAAGGGCCGTGCTGCGCAAGCGCGAGGAGCATTGAATTGGATTGGATTGGATTGGTAATCCAGTTCAATTGGAGTACGGGCGTGTAGAGAATTGGGTCTGCACATTCGCCGGTCTGCACATTCTCTAGGAGTGACGTCATAGCCGCGGCAGATGCACTGGCGCCGGCGTGTGCCCAGCTGTGCGCGTCGGTTGCGCAGTAGCCAAGCCTGACGCTGCCCCGGAGCCGCTTGATTGCCGTTCCACGTGGCTCCTGGAGAGCCGTGCTGCGCATGCGCGAGGAGCAGTGACTGGACTGGACTGGACCAGACTGGATTGGATTTGACTGGACTGGATTAGATTGGAAATCGTTTTAGTAGCAGTAAGCATAATAATCAGCTAATCCTAGACAACCAGGAAACCTAAAAATAACCAGCTGAACCTTAGCTCACGCTACGTGTATCCTGGCATAGCCGAGTTGAGCCACTGCTAATTTTTTTGTGGGGCCATCTTGGGCCTTCACTTGTTCGGTAATTTTATAACTTTCAACGAACGCAGAAGCTTCTTTTGCGACCACATAGAATTACTCGCACCAATTTCTCTGCTTTTGGGTGCATGTCCGGCACTCACGGGACGAGCACATGTTCACTCGCTCTTCGGCCCTGGTGCATGGTCATTGCGCACCTGAGTTGACGGTTGGGGCGCGCATTGAACTCACACTCGTGAATGCATGTGCCAGATCCAGCTACCCTGACTCAACGCCAGTCTGCCTTGCCAAAAAGGAGCTCTCACTTTTGAAAATGAAGTTGGCTCGCTATTCCCGCAGGCAGTCAACGACTGCTTGACGGAGGAAAAACGCCAATGTTTGGCATTCCTTTGTGGTTGCTATAGTATATGAAGCACATTATGGAAGCGCGTACACCGGGCGTGAATGCGGCCTTATGTCGCCGTAGCACCGATTCTAACACCTGTGCAACACGAGCGTTTGAAATTACATTTAATTGAGTCGAATGACCTCCGAAATTTCAAATGCCATTTGAACTGCAAGAAGTTTTGCCGATCTACACGACCATTCTCAAAGGCAGTTGAAAGTTTCCGTGTTCTATTGTCATGTTTTGGTGTCGCCACAGCTGCCATGCTTCGTTCTTGGCCATAATTTAATTTTAGAGTTAAAAAAGAGAAAAATAATTCTTACTGATCAAATCGATAATCTAAAAGCGCACACAAAATACGCAAAAAGGCCGCCAGTTTATTTTTCTCTGTTTTCGCACCGCTGGTGTTGAGCATACCAAGTTACCTTTTAATGCTAGAGCGGGTGGCAGATAACAAAAAGAAGGAAAGGAATGGGAAGATCGTGCACTTCAAACACCTAGTTTTACTGATAAACAATTGTTGTTATTACGGCACGCACAAACTGCGCCAGAGGGTGCAGAACACTCGCGTTGCAAAGGCCTTTAAGATTCTCAAAGGTCAGTTGTCGTGCTCCTTCGACTCAAATGCCATTTTAACCAAATATCTTTTAAAAACGTCGTGTATCAGCTCAAAAGGTGTCATTTGAGTTAAATGACATTCGAATCGAAGGTCTTCGAAACCATCGTGCAAAACAGCTACAACACAGCCGAAAAAAGACGTTTGAAAAAACCGCTATCTCGCTCAAGCCCATGAAGCGACGTACACATTTATGGTGTCTGATTACGTTTGGTGGATGATTACGCTAAAGTAGGGCGTAGTACACCATCGCTGATGGTGTACTACGCCTATATATATCGCTTCCCGAACGATAGGGACACATCGTAACCAACCGACTGCGCATTCTATACACGGCTTCCTATGTCCTTTTACACGCCCAACCGGTGCTTAACAGAAGGGGTTAGTCAACTTGCAAATTTTATTCAATTTGTTAAGTGCAGAGAAAACAACCTTTACGTTGATTCGGTTGGCAATCTTTTTCAGACGGTGAGGCGTATTGTGCAAATATGGACTTACTGCTAGTTCTTTCCCTTCACCCTCCTCTAAGCGCCCCTTTCCCTGTTTTAATTTCCTGAGGTTACTCTTCGCCACCGGTACTAGTGTGGCCGCCGGGTGGATACCCAGCAGCGAGCAAGCGCTCTGTTTGCTCCTTGAAGCTACTCTGCAAGGAATGGTGGCACGATATATGAAGACAATTCTTAAAACACAAGTTAACTATGCCTGTTTTTTAAGCTTGGAGCGAGCCGAATGATAAGGTAAGAGGCTCTTGTCTGCTCTCTGGTGATATTCCCAATATACATGTCGCTCAGAGAGCGTCAGTTTAATATCAAGGAACTGTAGCACCTTGTTGTCCGGAACCTCATGAGTTAACACTGTAGCGCCACCATCATCATGAACAGATTGGTCAGCTGGCTCGGAGGGACACGCGACACTCGGCACCCGGCACCCCTCGGGAACGGCACTCTCGTTCTACTCGCTTGATTCCGACCATGGCGCAGCCAGCGCAACCGCAATAAACGTGGGCTCGGCCGCTCCGCCTCATCGGCCGCCTACAACACTAAAGGAGTAAAACACTCTTTAAAAAGGGCTAAAAGCGTAAAAACAGCCGTAGGAAAATTAGCTTATCATTCGGCTCCCTCCAAGCTCACAAATAGAGGCATAGTTAATTTAAGTTTTAAGAATTGTCTTCAACAATCGTGCCACCAATCCTTGCAGAGTAGCTTCAAAGAGCAAACGGAGTGCTTGCTCGCTACTGTTTATCCGGCAGCCACACAGATCGGCAACGGAGAGTGACCTCAGGAATTTAGAACAGGGAAAGGGCTGGTTGGAGGAGGGTGAAGTGAAAAAAGTAGCAGTAATTTCATATTTGCACAATAAATCTCACCGTCTGAAAAAGATTGCCCACCGGATGAGCGTAAAGGCTGTTTTCTCTGCACCTAACAAATTGAATAAAATTTGCAAGTTGACTAACCCCTTTCGTAAAGCACCGCTTGGCTGTTTAAAAGGACATAGGAATCCGTGTGTAGAATGCGCAGTCGGTGTGGCGTACGATGTTTCCCTATCGTGCGGGAAGCGATATATGGGCCAAACCGGCCGATGCCCTAACGACCGGTTAGGTGAGCACAGACGGAATGTCAGCAAATACCGGGATGGCCATTTGTCGGTTCACTGCCACGATTGCGGCTGCGTGCCACGGTTTGAGCAATGTGCGGTACATTCGAAACATAAGAAACAAAATGTAAGAGAAATAATAGAGGCAGATCTGATTAGTAAAACGGGGTCGTCCTGCGTGAGCATGCCGTCACTAGGTTTGTCCGATAAGGAGGCAACTTTTCTGCGCATGGCTGCAACACGTCAGCATTGGCGGCGAGAGTGGGAAGTGATTGCGGGTAGGCTGTGGATACTTATATGTGCGTGTACGTGAAATAAAACTACAGTAGACTCTCGATAAAGGGAACTTCAAGGGACCGAAAAAATTAGTTCCGTTTAACAGGAGTTCCGTTTATTGAGAGAGATGTGCAAAGGTGCAAATTTATGTGGCTACGCAGTCGTAATGACATTTCATGGAACTCTAAGCACTAGAAGGTGAATGAACGTGAGTGTTTTTAAGAAAGCAAAAAAACTACAAGAGGCGTAGGCACAGCATTCACAAAGTTGACTTGGCAACAATGAGTCGCTGTGCACTACAAAATGCATCAATTATTTTTGTTTGAGTCCTTGCAACTCCATCTTCCCGGAGGCTAGAGGCCTCAACTTCGCCAGTGCTTACGAGCCACCGAATTTAGAAGACGGCAACGCGGTAATGAAGCGCCAATAGCACCACGATGGCACGAACCAGGCGGCAGGAGCTGAGCCCTGTAACCTCGGCGTCTTGAATCGAGAGTGAACGACTGGAACAAGAACTGCGATATTTCATTCGTTGCTCTAACACGGCTAACCACTTACAAGACGAGGCTTACGAGCCCAACGAGGCTAAAAAAACACGGAGGAAGAAAAACAAAAACAAAAACGAAAGAGCCGGAACCGTAAAAATGTGGTTTTCATACCAATGGGTATTACAAGAAGTTCCAATTCTGGTTCCGTTTACACGGTGAAGCCGAAAATTTAGTTCCGATTACCGGGAGTATCTTTACGTTATCTGAATACAAAACCAACCAACTTACAGGCTACTGTTCCGTTTAAGCGGTAATTCCGTTTAAGCGATTTCCGTTTATCGAGATTCTACTATATTCGGAAGTTTGCGCTGTGTTGTAACGTGTGTCCTCTTTCTTGTCCTCGTTTTCGTCAAAAGCAGCCCGGGAAAATTAGGGGCTGTTTTGTTGCTACAGGCGCCACCGACACCAACACTGGCCATTTCGCTAAAAGGGCCATATATTGCTTTCGCAACTAAGTTCCCTACGACATGAAAACATAACAAGGTATAGGATTGGGCGAGTCGGTAATTAATACTGAACGTTCACTGCGCAGAAAAGAGACGAAGAGGGTAGAAATTATTGCGCATTGTCTCGTGTTCTTTCTATCGTCCTTGTCTCTTTCTGCGCCGTGAACGTTCAGTATGAGAACAGGCACGAATGGCGCTTGGGCAATGGAGGCCCGCAGCAAGAACTTGCGAATGACGATGTCACGACGTCTCAATGTTTTGTGCGTTTGTAGGTGTCCTGCTGGAAGTTAATCGAAAAGCAGCTATCGTTTGTAGTCAGCAGAGCTAAACGTGACTTAGGTTCATGAGATCGACGGAGACAGAGCACGGGGATAGAAATGAGCGACACTTGGCGGGACCACCTATGATGTACGCACCCAGTATGAGCAGAAAATTGCACGCCGACAGCGGGATAAGCAGACACGGGTTGACGTCCAGGATGGTTGTGTCCGACAGCTCGTACTCGGGCTGCTCCAGCGACTCCGACTCCTCGAACATTTCCGATTCCAGCTCTGGCGACGTCGGAGACCTTATGCCCGCGTTTTCATATGATGAGTAGGCCGTCGGACGTGGTGCCCCCCGTGGCATGGTCGTCAAGACTGTCCGATCTGGTACATCCAGGTCGCGACAAGATGAAATTTTTCTGAGAACTGAGTGGTCAGGCTCAAGAAGCGAAGCCTCCCGAAGTACAGTTTTATACGTCCTACATGTTACACGTAGTGCACTCGGGATCACGTAGCCTCGACCGCTTTTCTGAACCTTTATGAGGAAACACCAAACGCACATTCTGTTGACTCCAAATATTCTCATATGCACGAGCAAGAACTTGGAAACTTTGCTAGCGGCATTTCCAGCTCAAAGTGTAGGAAAAAAACTCTACTACCGCAGCTAAACTAACAAAATTCGGGCACCGTGTCTCACCCCGCTGAATCACGCTTGCTTTTAGCGTTTCTTGCTTTCCTTTTTCGTTTATTAGGGATCCATATTACAGTAAATATATTTTATGTACACTTAATCCCCATGGTAACATACCTGGACCATCACCTGCTCCCCATGTTGTCGGTGGAAACCACTAAATGTCTTTCCACAGGTTTTGTACCGGTTACACGTAGGGGGATTAGGGGCGTAAGGGGAGCAGTGGTTAAGTGCGTAACGGGCGTAAAGGGACCAGGGGTTAACGCGTAAGGGGCGGAGGGGTTTTTAGGTGTGTGCACTTTATGAGTCTGGTTGTCGTCGTAGCTCGTCCTGGGACATAATACCTAGCCTGCGTAATAACGCGTAACGTAACGAGTAACGCGCACAAGCAAGGACTTCGAAAATATAACCGCTTCCTCTTGTCCGTATCTAACCTGGAGCCCTCGCATTACGAAGCCGATGTAAACCCACTGGGTCACACGGTCACAGATTCTTAATATGCAGTGTTGGCGTTAATCTTTGCGCTGCACCGTTGCAAGGGAGGCTGCTGTTGGTAAAGTTAAAACACTTAAGTTTTAAAAATCATGAATTACCGCATTATTAACCTGAAATAATTAAAACTAAAGCCAGTGCCTCTTTAACCGCGTTTTGAGGGATGCGGCGCCCTCTTGTGACTACTTTCCGGTATCAAAACCACGCTGGTAGAAAAAGTAGTCAGAGGAAGTCGTCACAACCCCTTTAGCGAATAACTGCGACGCACTTGACGGCTTTTACGTTCAGCAGCACTGCTTTAATTTTTGTTCATTAAATGGGTCATCGGACAAAACAGAATTTTGGTTTATTCGAAAGTTGCTCTCTTTAGAATCATACCTCCACAACGTTTAACGAAATTTCGCTCTAAGCTACATAATTAGGGAAAAAGGAAATGGCCATGCGACTCACTAGCTCTTTTCCGGAACTCGACGCTATGACGTAATATGCACAGCTGTGCGATTGGCTGAGGGCGGCAAACGCAAACGCAAGTTAGCCATGGCCAACACCTCCTGTATAATTTTTGCCTAAAGCGTGAGCGAGAAATGGCCAAACAGCCTCTCTCCTGCTGCTATTTCCTACCCTTTCCCAATCCGTAGCCTTCCTACGTGATTTCAGCCAGCGCCGCTCCTCGGAAACTATGCAATATAGTTTACAGTTAGTCTAGCGTTTCCTAGGCGGCGCTCCGACGCCTTCGAACCAAGCTTACAGACACACGCTGTAGAAGCGGTAGAAGTGGGTGCAGTGTTCGCCACTAGCGAGCAGTGGCGTAAGGCGGGACGTCCGCCGGCACGCGCCCCATTCCGCATGAGTGCGTGAACTAAGTGTCACTACAACTCCCATTGGGATGCGGGCGATGCGTTAGGCAATGTTAATACAGGCGGCGTTGCCATGGCTAATAAGCTTGCGGAACGAGCTATTTTTGGTTAATAGTCAATTTTTAGCAGTAGGATTGGTTGGGTCAAACAATGGAGGCCCGGAGCCCGTGGGCCCTAGCGGCATCCTGAGGCAGTCGGACGACTTGTAGTTGGGACCTGGCGTCGGAGCTAAGCAGCATTGCCTCTCACTGCTCCGACTTATGATAATGGTGTTGTACGAATGGGGTACTGCAAGCACTCCCAAATGATATGCTGGAGGTTAGCGTTCGCGGGGCACCACTGGCAGGAGTCTTTATAGAGGTTTCAAAATGACGCCCCTTCTTGGCGCTGTTGCTGAGCTCGGAGGCCGTGCACATACATGGAAACACGCGCTGCGATTCACGCACTAAACACACCCCTACTGCTCAAACTAGAAGTGTTTTTACGTTACCCGTCCACTTCCTTTTGCGCTGTATATTCGTTCGTTCTCCCCAACTCGGGGCATGCGTTGTACTGTTTCGGTCTGGTGCGTTCGCTCGTTCTATCTTCGAAGCACGCGCACAGGCTTGATGCCTTTTTGAGGTTACAGATACGGGCAGGGATAGATGTCTCGTGGTGGACTCTTACTGCGTGCTCACTAAGCGTAATACGTGGAGATGACGCTTTAGCTGTACAGTGATAGTGTCTAGCGTCCGTCTTGCCCGCGTCCGCGTCTCTTTATCGCTGTTGTGCAAGTTAGCCGACTTACCCGATGGGTGCTTGACGATGCTCGGCGAGGCTATAATCACCTTTTTAGAGGGTGGCGATTTCACTGAAGTACGCCGCTCTGTCACGACAGGGCCCGGATTCGGTTGTCCAGTAGCGGTCATGCCGGCAGCCGGCGCGGGTGCTGGCGCCGCTTGCGAAGCCAGCGGAGCTGAACTTGGTCGAAGCAGTGCCGGGTTGGGAACCCCACCAGGGTTGCTAATACCACGCGTCTCGGGCCGCACCGATGACATTATGACTGTCCCTGGCAATGGCGCTAAGGATATGCTTCGTCTGGCCTGGTCTTCCTTGGCGATCACGGTCATCACCTGAACCTCGGTGGGGCTGGTCATCCAGGGAGCCCAGGCTGACTGGTAGCCGGTCGCGGGAAAGAAGGTTGGGAGAAGTGGCAGTTTGATGTTCGGCCACCGTTTCTGGAAAAGCACAATAGGAGGTCATGACGTCAGAAAATTTGCCCCTTTGCAGGCAACGACTTTCAATTGTTATTGGAGGCAAATAGTGGAGTTAATAAAAGAAAGCTGCCTAAAAAAGTAAGAAAAATAAATGAGTTCAAAAGCCCCTAGTTTATGCCTACCAAAATGCATGGGGGCAAAATAATTCCACTTGCACCTAGACTCGCTCCTTCCAAAGCGTCTGCACGTTGTAAAGTTAATAAGATTTTTAAATGCAGAGCATTTCTTTAACTCACGATGTCACCCGGCGTTGTCGGCGTTGGCGTGCTTCGGCGTCCGCAACAGCCGTTCCATGTGCGCCCTCTCCCCCACTCCTCTCCCGCATCACGCTACCCTCCTCGCTCTCAACAACAGGTCCGCACCCCTCCCCCTACACTATATAAAAAAATAATACTTACCGGCGCCTGGTTTCGATCCCACGACCCTGCGGGCTTTTTTTTTATTAACGACCCTGCGGGCGGAACGCAAGACACATGGTGCTCTACCCACTGCGCCACAAAGCCGACACAGAATGGAAGGCTACAAACGCGCCTTATATCCTTGACTCATTCAAACTACGTCAAGAAGCTGCTGATACAACGCATTCACTACCTGTGGGCGGAACGCGAGGTACATGGTGCTCTTCCCACTGCGCCACAAAACCGACAGAGAATGAAAGGCTACGAACGCGCCTTATATCCTTGACTCATCCAAACTACGTCAAGAAGCTGCTGATACAACGCATTCACTACCACAAACTCCCCAAACACTAAACGTTAACGCAATACACCCACCCCTATGCGGCGCATTTACTCGAGTCCCCCTCGTGGGGAGATGGGCCGTTTTTTATTACTCAGCAAACTCACCTTCCTTCTTCGTTACTTTCTTGGATAAAATAGACCAGGATAAGTTTCCAATATCGTCAAAATGTGATTGAAGTTTCTCCCACTTCCTCGTATCGATAACAGCTGTCGATGGGAGTGAAATGGGCTCATTTTGTTGGAGAATGCCAATGTTACTGAACAATAGGAGCGGTAGGCAACCAATGCCGTCAAAAAGCGCGCAAGGATAAACACTCAGACCGGAAGAACGCGAATGGGGGTTGAAGTTTATTAGGAACTTTGCCAATAACACAGCCGCGATGCGCGAATGCCGTTGGCGAGTGGAAAAAGACGAGATGCTAACGCGTTCACAAAGATCCAATTATTGTTCCCCAATTTTTAAAGACAGTATTTCCTGGGCTACCCAAACCGGAAAATTTTGGTCTGTCTGTCTGTCTGTCTGTCTGTCTGTCTGTCTGTCTGTCTGTCTGTCTGTCTGTCTGTCTGCCCCTTTACCCAGCCACACGGCCAAAAGTTACAGGAATTCTTGTAGGGTTTACATACCCGAAACGTTTTCGAACAAGTAAATCTGGAAACATATATACGTGTCGACATGGTTGAGCATCAAGAGAGCGTTAGTCACATTTGAATGAAAACAGCAATTCCTAAGTGGTACTCACACTGTTCTTTTAATTGAAAATAAATGTGCGCTTGGAGTTGCGACAGAAATAAAAGAATACGTGTTCAAAAGGCTACGTTGACCCAGAAATACAAAAAAGAGCTTGCGTGTGCCTGGGCGTCGTGGCAGAGCAAGAAAAGCTTCCAGTAGATGGCGCGAGCAGTAGAACGCGGGAAAATGGAATTGACTTGAGCAATCCTCCTCTGTGTTTATAGTGCGAGGATCGAACGTGAGTGGAAGGGCATGAGAGGTGGGCGGGGGAATAGATAGGTATTTCCGTGGCAGGGGCGTCGAAAGACGGGCCTGATAAGGTTTCGACACCCCCCGTCATACAGTTTCCGGCCCATTTCAGCCATCTTTTCACTCACATACAACCTCATAGCATAGCATAGCGGCAGAAGACTATCATCTTTCCACATTTCCAGCGAAGTGAGCAGGTACGCAGCCAGTTTTTTTTCCGCGTGCTACAAAACAATGGTCCTGTGTAAGGTACTCTAGCTTTTTGAAGCAATTACTTTGTACTTTCTTTGCGTGCGTTGTATTGTCAGCAACTTCTTCCTACTCTCACAGAACGTACGTAACGGTGATTTTTGTTACACGAAATTTTTGTGAGTGCGTGTGTGTAAGTGTGTTGGCCTCAAGCATCTTTCAGTTTCCCCATTTCAATCATGGTTTTGATATATTATGCACCTTTCTGGAGCAATTACCTGATTCCTTTTTTTTACATACATATTCTTTGGGATTTAGTTTTTCTCGAAAATAATGTGTGGAATTTTTAATGAATGTGCACAATACCTAGCCAGATGGCCAAGTGCCCAGATGGACAGCGTTTTTAGGTGCGGAGAACCTTAGGACCACACAATATCCGTCCGCGTCCGTGTGCATAGCATTTGCAGTCGCAGAAATCACACAGGCACCGGCAGGATTTGAGCCTGTGTCTGGTAGACCACACAGAGTTAGTGACAGTCGTCTTACCCATTGGGGTACGACCGTGAGTTAGTGCCCGAGAGTCAAACGGCTTTCTCCCTCGCCTGTAACGGTGCCGAGTACCTTAGGACTTCCTAATGTCCGTCCGCGTCCATACGTACGCACACCACCATCAGGCGAAAATCGAGCGAAATTCCATTTGAGCCGTGAGTTGCAGTTTCATTTAGGGAATAATCAAGGTGCAAATCACGGCTAAAACCGAATGACACCCGGGGCGCAAATCAGATGTCACTCGGGGCGCAACATGGATGTCATTTGGAGTTTCCGCACTCAGCACCCTCACCATCACCCGCGGAGTGGGGAGGCTGCCAACTTTTTATTGCAAAATAGCTCAAATCATGAATAATCTTCCTTTACTACTCACAAATTGCAATGTCATAATCATGGTCTACCTGGATTAATGATTTTAAGGCGAAGAAGCATGACGCCCTTTCCGGATGTTGGTTCACAGGGGGCACTAGGAACAACGGACTCCTTGAACTTTGGGGTTTGCCATGTTATCGTAGACCGTGCTTCACTAAGGTTTACACTCACCTATGACAATTTATTAGCCATAAAGCCCAAGTATATTCGGTGAAATAAACGTCAAGCTATAGGGGACATACGGGAAAAGTGTTTCGGCGGTGTGATTTCATTATCCGCAACAAAAAAGAAAATTCGAATTCAACCTGTGAGTGTTTTGAGCGTCGAACCTACACCTGGCCATGAGGCGCGCTTAGCGAAAGGTCCACATATTTTTCGACCACTTGAAGGCGCGCCGAAATCTCCACAAATGGGCGTTGTCGTTTCCCGCCTCCTTCAGAATAAAACGACCGCCGCGGCCAGGACCCAACCCGCGACCTTTGGCTCAGCAGCACAACACTTTAGCTGCTAAGCCACCACAGTGGATCAGAAAAACAAAGAAAATATTAGAAGAAATACAGGACATTGAAATTAGTACCCAAGCTTTTGTATTCTAAATATATCTTAGCGAAGCATCACCGGAAAGTTTACAGGTGTTTATTTGACTATGATTTTTGAAGCTCATTTCAACTAACAAGGAGCGGCGTACAAATACATCAGGAGCAACTGTAACCGTGGGCGCGTGTTATATACAGATCATAGACATTGTTTTAATAAATCTTAAGCATAGGTCAAAAATTCTTACACTTACGCATCTTTACCTTATGTGAAACTTTCAACCCATGTGTGACAAAACATATGTACATGACTGACAAAAGCTAGCAATATCCACTAGGTAGGAACACCCATCGCATTGGGGATAGGTGTTTTAGGGGCTAAGCCCCTTAGGGCCTCGGCCTGTCGGCGTCTCATGTCGTCGTCCTAACCGTCGCTTCATGTAGTCAAGGTACTAAAACACCGGGACACTCATTTATGCCTCGCCCTAGCACGCTTCGTGCTTCAACAACACAAGACTTTTACAGCAAAGCTGTATACCTCTACCCTCCAACGGGTTCCTCTCCGTTGGCAAAAACGCTGAGGCGCCAAGAATGCACTTACACATTGCATGCCTTGCCCCTTCCCAGGTTTCACGTTAGGGGAGATGGCCCGGGATTTTTTATGCTTTGCTTTGGTTTGCCGAACTTGCGCATAAAATGTAATCACAAAACGTTTTTTCCGCCTGTATAAAATGAATTGTTTTTGCGTCCCGATATAGGACAGAGGTTTAAATTATTTGGACTCGTCCATGCCAAACAGACACGAGAAGCCTTACAAATTCATTGCAGTGTTCCTTTTAACGTATAATCCGTTTGAATTGCCTGCAATTGGAATGCGAAAACGATGATTCCTTTAGTAGCACAACGTTTGTCTCCTCTCCTTTTTGTAAAACCAGGTCTACCGACTACTTCTCAAGGTTTCGTGCGCAAACCAATATGGTCTTCGCGTCTCTTCGAAGGGTCACGAAGACCGAACGAGCTAGGCTTTTAACGAGCTAGGCTTCAGTACCTCCCACAGCTCCCTTCCAGCCACGAAAGACGCTTTCCAACTAAAAAAAAAAAAAAAAACGAAATGTATGTTGAAAAACTTTCGAATTTCGCGCAACAGGGACATCTTGCGGGCAGGGGCAACGTCATACGGGCGAGAAATAAAAACAATATTGTAAGTGGATGACCTGCACGTTACCAGTCACGTGATGCGACCAAACCGAACTAGAGGAGGCCCCTCTACAATAGTCCAGTCATGTATCTTAGCGATGGTCTAGGTCGGCTGCGCCAATCGCACAAGAAGGTTCTGCGACGTCATGGAAAAGTTTCCGGAATGTAGCTAGGGAGTCGCCATTGCTGCATCGGTTTTCTCTTATATCTCTATTATTTTTTGCGATGTTGGCGATAAAATTCGCGTCATTGTTATGGTGATAAAGCAGTCCCTTTATGAACCAAATTGTATTTTGTTTTCATGGCCCATTTAATCACCCCGGGTAGGTGCTCCTTAATTTCTTTATGTGTGCGGAAATGCGTTGCGCAGTTGCCACGCTACAGGCTGAAAGTCGCTTGCCGAAGTGAGAAGCTCCAGTAGCCCATTATAAATCTCCGCGCTATCTCGGCTCCGTACAATTTCCCAGCACTCGATGGAGCAATTATGACGACTATATGACATGTTGGACTTCTGGGCGAAAAATATGGGATTTACAAGTGTATTTCTGACAGAACACCTCCGCTCGGAGCGTGACTTCAATTTAAAAACGAAATCTTTACAGTTCAGTGTTTGCTGAAATCAAAAGCTGCTCATAATAGTAGCAATAACTGCCCCGCGGGTCTTAGTTCCGAGCGTCCTGCAGGCGTAAAAATTACGGCTAAAGCATTTTATTCAGCACATGAGGTTTCTATCTAGCGCTCGAGCAAGGAAAACATATCGAAAGGTGTAACGTACGGTGGGGTGTCCACTACGTCGCTGCTTTGCTAGTCGACGGATCGGTGGAACGGTGTTATCCAGGCGCTCCGCCTGCGTGGCCGCTTTGTCGCCATCGGTGATTTCGTGCTCGATGAGTACAGCTGTTTCAGAAAACGAAGGTTGGGGCTCCATGGAAAGCTATGATGTATCGGGCTATAGCCCCTTTTTGCTGGATTAGAACGCGCCGGTCACCTGATGATCCTGTTGATGATGATTTGGGGATCAACTGGCTGGAGGCGTAAGGTATGGTGATGATGTTGCCGTGAACAAGCTTGGATTTCCGCATTCTTTTTCCTCTCCTCTCCTGTTTCTTTTGTGTTCTTCTGCCTCTTCGGCGTAATTTTTTGAGTCGGCTAATTCGGCTTATAATAAAAGCAGTATTAGGTCAGGCGAAAATACGGGAACAGAACAAGGGGCGAGCACACCGTCACTCCCAAGCAGTGACGCTCTCCAGACAGAGCCGACGATAATTATTTTTAAAGCAAAGCTTTCTACCTCACCAGCCAACGGTTCTTTCGTGGCGTGCGGGACAAAAAAACTCCCAACGCGACTGCGGAGGGAAGGGTAGTTTTCACTCACAGAGCACAGTACAGATGGCGTGGCGAATTTCCTCAGCGTTTCCCGCCCGCTCACGCCAGCTGGCGCATCGGAGCAACCCGGCTTTGTCGTCTGCTTTATTGACAGTTGTTTTGGGCCTGTTTAGGCGCAGCTTCGCGTCCATCGCACGCTCCCATCGCAGGGCCTGATTAAATTGTTCGACAGCACCTCTTGGTAACCCGGAAACGACGGAATTAAGTGGTCGTACGGCAAAGATAAGTTAAAGATTGGTTTGCACGAAAACAAAATGTAGGGACCACATACAGACATTTGGCCGCTAAACAAACACTACCTTTTACGCACTGCTTGCCATGAATGGGGCTCGTTTTCTAAATTGGTGAATACCAATTCGGTTGTGTTTTAAGAGGTATTACAAAACAATAAAGGAGAACTGGTTCTGATAAGTAGTGATTATAAGAGTTCCTTCAGCTTTCTCGCACTTCTCAAACTTACTAAATGCTACATTTCGGTACGCTATGTACCGGGATAGGGCGCGCGTGCCCACGAATGGGAGAAGACGAAGACGAAGCCCCGGCGCGCCAGAGCATGCAGCTGATCCGACGCTTGGATGACTATGCCCATCTTGCTCACATTTGGAATGCGAGATTTTGCGAGTCCCGCCAGTGTGAGGTCACGTTAACCAATATCAGATGCAGAATACCGCTGCAACTTAATTTTTATTTGCATCGCGCTGGTCTCACCTCCTGCGGTCTTTGTGCTGCTTGCGGTGAAATTGAAACAATTGAACACTTTTTCCCGTACTGCCGCGGTTTTTCTTTCATTCAGAAGCGGTATGTAGCCGCACCAATTCAACGCATTGGCCTTCCGCTGTCGAAGAACCGAGAGCTTGATGATGGATGTAAATAGGGTAGTGGTCCCGTCCACGTCTATAGTCCAGTCTGCGCCAGAAGCCAGGTCCGACGAACAAAATGAAATGTCCAATACATTAGAATAAGAGTGCCCACGGAGAAACGTCGAGGAGCCGTCATTAAGCACTGCGTAGTCAAAGAGGTCTAAGAGTCTCGCTATCTGTCGTCCTCGGTTGTCAGTGGTGGTGCTGTTCCATAACTCATGTGGAGCGTTGAAATCTCCGCAACAGATAATCGAGCTTCCGTCTGGCCGGCACATATCGGTAAGGTCAGACCAAGCTATTGTAGTATGCGGTTCGATATACACCCTCACTATAGTAACAGTTGTGTTCCCCAATACAGCCTTGCACCGCACAAATTCTGGTGCTTGGGTAGACGATGATGCAACTAGTACAGACGGTATATCTTGCCGTACACACAACATTGCACGACTTGGAGCAACACCTCCACCCCGGCACAGCGAACGAATAGTAAATTGGGCTGCCTTCAGACATTTGAACACCGAACACCTCGGGAAGCCTTGCGATGTGGACGAGTTCACATCTACCATCAAGCAGCACCTGGACCAGGCAACTCGACATGCGCCCGTTCCACCTGGGTACAGGGGCATCGACGGAGAATACGAGCGTCTGCGTGCCATTAGGAGACGAGCTCAACGTAAGTATCGTAGATCTGGATTGATTGAACATTACAACGAAGCCAAGCGTATTTTCGCGACGATGCAAAAGCAAATTCAAAAAAGGTTTCTTTTAAAAGGTGGAATGAATTTTGTCAGTCGCTGTCGCCATCCACCTCAGTGTCGAAAGACTGGAACGTTGTGCGCGCTTTTCGTTCACCAGTTGCCCAATTGCGTCCTTTTCGCTCTTTAGCGGCACATCGTAACGTGACGGAAATCTCGATTGCAGAAGGCTTTTGCACAGCAATAACACGGGCTAGCCCAGCTGCCAGCACGGACCTGTACAAAGAATCGCTTGCCTCCGCATGTACCCTTATACAAGAAGCAATGAGTTCAGACTCCCCTGAATTGGATGCAGATTTCACATTGGGTGAGTTGTCAGCTGCTTTGACAAGCATTCGTCACCGAACTGCACCAGGACCTGACGGAGTACCATATTCGGCATTGTGCAATCTTGGTCCAATAAATACGACCCTACTGTTGGAATTATATAACAGAATTTGGAGAAGTGGACGGGTGCCAATATCATGGAAACTTGCAAAAGTGGCGGCTCTACTAAAACGTGGGAAAAGCCCCTTGGCATTAGACTCATTCAGACCAGTCAGCCTCACAAATTGTATATCCAAAGTCATGGAGAAAATGATCAACGAACGATTGATGTATTGGTTCGAAAGTCAGCATGTGCTGCCAGGAAAAATATCAGGCTTCCGCATAGGTCGATGTACCATGGACAGCATCATAGATTTGATGACATTTGTGGAACACGAAAAGTTCAAAGGCAACATTACGGTAGCCATATTCCTAGACGTAATGCGTGCCTATGATACGGCTAGCCACGTCCACGTCTTAGAAGGATTGGCGCTATTAGAACTACGTGGGAGGACGCTCCGCTTTATATCCGACTTTCTTGAGGGCAGGCGAATTTTTGTCACGGCGGAGAATGCGAAAACATCGGAACATGTGGTTACCCAAGGGGTTCCTCAAAGCAGCGTTTTAAGTCCCACTCTTTTCAATGCAATAATGACGCAGTTACCAACACGCCTCCCACATGGCATTCACTATTGCATTTACGCTGACGACATATGTCTTTGGAGATCCGGACCGTCATTGGAAGTCATTCAAACCAAATTTCAAAGCGGAATTGATGAAGTTTCAATGTTTCTGACAGAACGAGGAACGACTTTGTCAGCCGGAAAAACAGCAGTACTTCCTTTTACTATGATACAATTGAAGGGGTTTAATATATGCCTGGAGGGAAGACCCCTGGCGCTTGTGACAAACCATCGTTTCCTCGGCGTAATAGTAGATCGAAAGCTCTCCTGATCACACCATCTTCACGTTCTGGAGACCAAGGTGAACAACATCGTCCGCGTTCTGCGACACCTGGCGGGAGCCCGTTGGGGAACCTCCACGGATGTTCTACTCAGACTTCACGGGGCTCTTGTGAGATCGGCTATCGGATACTCATTGCCAGTTCTCATTGGCTTATCACCTTCTGGAGAGAAGAAACTCACTCTACTATTAGTGAGAAGTCTTCGAGTGTGCTTGGGGGTTCCTAAAGCCACGTCAAGTCCCCTTGTGCTGGCAGAAGCGCGAGAGTTTCCTATTATGGTCCTGCGGCCAAGAGAAATAACTCGGCACCTGTTCAGAATATTCACGCAACATGCTTAGATGCAATATTGAAGCGAACTGGTTCGAGGATCTCTGCCATGCTGCAAGACTACCAGGCACTCCTTCCTGAATTTACACGGTGGCCTGATACCTGCCCTCCCTGGCTTCTTCCACAGCCTAACATCACTGCTAGAATACCAGGTATCGACAAGAAGGCAAATGTTCCTTTACCGGCGTTGGTCCAGTTAGTGTTGATGCATATGTATAACGCGCACGCGGACAAGCTACATGCGTACACGGATGGATGTTACAATACACGTAGCTCCGCTTGCGCGTTCGCAGTGCCTGCATTAGGTGTGCAGCAGATGTTCCGATTGTCACACAGAACATCCTCGACAACTGCTGAACTCTGTGCCATTGTGGAGGCTGTCAAGTTTATTGCCACAAGACAGCAAAATGCTAGGTGGGTTGTCTGCTCAGACTCTAAGCCAGCACTTCTGCTCCTATCAAATGTTCAGGCCAGAAACGGCTACCGAATAATGACCCTTACGATTGCTGAACATCTTCAAGCAGCCCGTGATAAAGGGCATGTCGTAGACTTCCAATGGGTACCCAGCCACAGTGGCCTAAAAGGCAACGAGACAGCCGACAGACTCGCCAAACAGGGGCACGACGACGGCGACGAGCTCACCGTTCCTCTCCTCGCTGATGATATAAGGAGCATCATACGGAAACTAAGTGAGCAACGGTCTGCAGAGGCGTGGTTTGATGAAGACACGAAGCGGTCATTGCTGTACGCAATAGACCCAGCCTTACAGTTCCGTGTGAATGTGGAGCTGTCACGAAATGTAGAAACTCTGCTTCACCGTTTGCGACTCGGGGTGGCTTATACAAAGTCGTTTCTGTACCGAATTCACTGTGCAACCTCACCATCCTGCGCATGCGGAGCGCCCGAGGAAGATGTTTCCCATGTGATGCTAGACTGCCCATTATACTCACGGCAAAGACGCGAACTTTTACACAAACTCCCATTAGAGAACCGTCGTGTGGTGTGTTTAGAATCTTTACTAGGACCATGGCCTGATGCGGGGCTTCAAAATAAGGTTGTTCGTGCCCTGAATGTGTTTTTTACCTCAACAGGAATAGTGACAAAGTATTAGGTGACATATTAGATTTTTGTCGTGACGCAGTGACCACCAACCCAGGGGGACCTTTTACAGACAACTTTTAGTACTCACGAAAGTGTGGTACACAGTGGAGTAGTATAGCCGCGTCTATGACCCTGTATTGGTGAAATGGAGTAGCCGGGAGAAGATCCGCTTCCAACCTCTCCACTCAATAAACCAGTTAAACCACCACATCCACTGTCGATGCCTGTGCTCCTTTCGTTCGCGGCCTGATCCCTGGGGTTCTGTCATAGTGGGATTATTGTGGCCATTCACGCATACATATCAGAGACAAGACGCATGTCCTGCTAACCCGGTCAAAATTTTTTACCCTTTTCTCCCAAAGATGATATCATTCACTGATTCTTCTTTAGATATATTATATAATTCGGTAACCATTTCCCTAATTCCTACCGGCAGATTATATAGGGCCATGAGGTGGGAGTCTTAGCCCAGAAAGCCACCATGTTTCTTGGCCAATCCCCCATATGGGTATCTGTCACTAGAAGAGGAATAGCAACAACAACAGCAGCAACAACAACAACTACATTAAGAACAACGCCATGTTTTCCCCGCAGCCAGCGGCTGCACTCTTTCTGGTTCCTACAATAAACGGCATCGAGACTTGACACTGGCGACGAGGATGACCAGTTTTTAGAACTGACGCATCGCACTACAGCGACATGGCGACGCACGGCTCCATCCAAGAGTTTTCGGGTACGGGCTGGGCTTCGTGGTCGGAGCGGCTTCAATTCTACTTCGAAGGCAACGGCATCTATAGGAGGACGCTCGGAAATGTGCCGTTTTGCTGACGCTTTGCGGACCCTCTACGTACGAAACGGTAAAAGCACTGCTGGCGCCTCAAAGTCCGAGTGAAGTTCCTTTCGAGGAGATCGTCTCCTGCCTGCGAGACCACTTCGACCCCAGGCCTTCGGAACTCTACAGTCGCTGTCGTTTCCAACAACCCGACCAGCTGCAGGACCACGTGGAGACATTCTTTTGCTGTATACATCTGTTAGAAAAAAGGAATATTAAACCATCCGCTTCGCAGTCCGATACGCGTAGCAGAGCCTTCCTATTTATGCCATAAAACCGGTGACCCCAGAGATGCCGTGCCAGACCTTCTCAAGTTTCCAAGCTTCCATTCAAGCCTGCTCACAGCAACAAAAACGATGACGAAGTTGCACAACCAGAGCTGGGTTACAGTATTTCTGTAGCTCTTTATAAAAGTTTCAGCTCATTCTGATTGAAATTACCAGCATTCTTAGTTCCATCAAAAATAATGGGGGCATGATAATGCCATCAGCCACTATGTATCATCACCACAAAACATATTCTGTGTTGCAATTACAGCAACGAAACAAAGATAAACGTTTGAGACATGAGAAGTTATCTGTGCAAGCTGAACTCAATAAAATCCTGTACACATACATCACTACATTACTTTCCATACGTACAGCACATATAGTACATTACTCATTGGCTGTGAGAACAAGCAAAAATGAACAACACAGAAAAGGCAACGGGCCTATATCTACGAGCAATTCTCATCAAAATTTCCCTACAGGCCTTTAGGGAGTTTGTAATGCTAACAGCGAGTCTAAGATGACCTAGTGTGCGAGCTAAAGGAAAGGAAGAAACAGTGGAAGAAAGGTAGGGAGGTTACTCAAGGAAAGAATGATAAAAACTGTCCGGTCGGCTGCGCTACACATGGAAACGGGGATAAGGGGCTTGAAAGGGAAAGAAAGGACTGGTGTAAAGAAAGCATAGAAAATTGAGGAGAAAATAAAAAAAAAACAGAGCGTGGTGTTGCGATGTTGTCATCCCACCGCCGAAAAGCAGTTGTTGCGTACGAGAAGGCGCGAACAGAAACAGATCGCGAAGACAATCAGCAGACGCATCCCGGGTGCGGGGAGGGGAGTCATGTGAAACACGTTAAAATAGCGCTGTAAAGGCGGGACAACCAAGAAAAGACCACCCAGGACTAGCGTTGGATATCAACTGAACTCTTCTACCCCACTCAAAAGAATATATACAGAAACAGCGCATGCGCGAATACGGGGGAAGCCACCAGAAAAAAAATCATGGGAAAAAAAGCAATCAAGGGGAATTATTTGTTTCTAAAGAAGGAAAAGAAATGGACTAGGGATATTATTAGGCTCTTATGGGAGCTCATCTGCATTTAACACAGTCCGGAAGCGGGAATAGTAGGGGAAATAGGATAGGAGAAAGAAAAGTTAAGACTAAAACGGTGAGGAAAGAGCAGAGAAGAGTAGTTCCACTGTGGTCGATTCCGTCGCAAACAACACACCACGAACACTGTTGGCTGGCGCAATTCTGCGTCCGCGAGACGAGAAGTCTTGAAGGGAACGGTGAAGCGCGGAGGACAGCTTCCTGTGACGAGGAGCGAAGTCTGCGGCGATCCTGACCGCTTCGGAGTTCGCCTAATTGGAGTGCGGCCGACAGACGGGTACTGGGAGGGCCGGGAGCTTGCACTCGGCCGCCCAGACTAGCAGAGCGAAAGCCGGGCGACATCCAAATCCAGGGCGACGGCGCGCGCGTACAACGGACAGCCGAAATGAAGTCCCTTCGAAGCACAGGAGTACGAGAAAACACGTCCGCTCAACTCCGAAGCAACGACCGGACACCCGTGACGCATACGCAAAAACTACCTCTCCGAGCGAACGAAGTACCCTCTAGTCTACGCGCTACCCTTCTAAGTTGCGGAGAATTCAACACTGCATCTAACGCGCTAGCATATTCGCTACCTACCACAGGAAAAACGTCACACAACGTTTCCACACAGCAAAGTTGTCGCGGCGGATTCACTGCGACAATGGAGGAAAGAAAAGGTTGACTGCAACCAAAGAGATAATAGACTACTGCAACTGTGGCTGCCATGATGGAATCCGTTGGTTGCTAGGTGAATACCCACTACTGCCGCCAACTCTAGTAGGCAAAAAGACAGCGGGCAACGCTGTAAGGGTGGCATCATGGCTGCGCTCAGGTTTAGCACGGTTTCAATGCACGGGCTGGCCGGGCAGCTTTTCCTCTAGAGTCAGTAGTATTAACTCTATGGCAAATTTAGTACTTCAGGTCGGAGCTATGTTGTGCGGAAGTGCCCGCGCAAGCGCCAATCGATCGAGGAAGAAACTATCGCAACGAAAAACCGCACCTAAATAAACAATGAATAACTTATAGGAAAGTGGGAAAATAAAAAAAAAAACTTATGCACCTTTTAAGTAAAGTTTAGCGTTAAATTGTCAGTTTGAATAATTGCTTGTTTTTTGTATAGAGCGTGCTGTGTCCGTGGGGGCGCCACCATATGTATGATCCAAAGAAGAGGGGGTCCAGGTGCGGGCCGTTTTTTGAGGGAAAGTTTCGCAACTGCCTACATCGAAGAGCTTTGGTTACAATGAAGACAATTTCGGTGACGCTAACACTGGCACTGGTGAAGATGTGGAGGAGGTTCTCGTTCATGTGCATGCGGTGCTCAGGGCGATACTAACTTGGGCGGCTACGTGAATGCAGAGAAATTCTTCGCTTTCTGCGGGGCCCAAAGATGGCTAAATTATCGCCCAGCCTTCGTCGATGACGAGCCTGACATGGACGATAACGATGCGAGTGAAGAAGATGAAGCGCTTGTTAGACAATCATCATGCCTGGCTCTTTTCCAGCTTCGAGCATGGGGAAGAAGACATGCCCCTGCACATTGAGCTCTCGAAGATCGAGTGCTGGCGATCCCCTTTAGAGAGAATAAAAGCAGAGAACAGCAACCGATTTCTTTTTTCTAAATTAAAGGAGCCCCTGGAGGTGGTCCCAATTTTCTTTTTCGTAAAATGACTTTTTTTATCCCTTCCGTTACTTGGAATTTCGGTTCATGCCAAGGGGTTAGATGCCCCGTGAAATTTGATTGAACGAACTTCTACTGTAGTATATCACGTTATAGACAGTGTCTACAATGTGGGCCGTCAGGAGAAATACGAAGCCAAAATGCTGCGGCCACTAGTCTCTCATTGCCCGAAAAAGCCCCGGGACATTTCTCGTATATTGAGAGAGACTGGTTGTTCCTGGAGATCGCGTTTATTCGCTGCTGACCCCGAACGTTCCAAGGAGGCCGAACGAACGATGATGATGATTATCCACAAATGAAAATGACGGTTGGCGGCTGGCTATGGGTGATCGAGACGCGTACCCCTTGCTGACCGCAATGAATGATGATGATGCCGGGTTCACGGGGAGTATTCTCAACGCACATTACTGATGCTCACACTTCTCCCCCGCAGCTGAAAGCGGACGCCTGCCCGCAGGAGGTTACGTTTGGCGACGGTTGAACGGTTTCAAGCGGGAGACGTGCAAAATCTCTGTCCCACCGTAGCGACGGCCTGTTGAAGGATTAACTGGTGACACACAATAACTGACTGGAGAAGTCTGGTCGATGACGACCTAGGGACCAATGTAGTGGTGCAGGAACTTTTCTCAGAGTCCTGGTTTTCGAGCAGGTGTCCAAAAGGACCTCTTAGTCTTCGAGAACTTAACGGTGCGGTGGGTGTCGTCCTATCTGCCCTTTCGGTCTTGCTGGCTCGCATCTGTGTTATGTTTCGCCATACGTCGACAATGGGCGATCCGATCGACGAACTGTTCATGAAGTGGCGAAGCAGCGGAGACTGGGCAGAGAAAAAAACGTTGTCGAGGGCAAAAGAGGGCAGGCGGCCGAAAACGAGAAAGAAGGGTGAATACCCGGTGGTGCGCTGGACAGCGGTATTATAAGCAAATGTAACGAAGGGCAGAATGACGTCCAAATTTGGGTTGTCGAGGCTGACGTATATAAAGATCATAATACAAGCCATTTACATCAATGGAAAATGCGTACATGCTTTGATGAAAACGCGGGGAAACAAAATCAAGAACCTCATCGGAATTTTTGACAAGGAACGGTTCATCTACTGTCAAAAGGCCAAGCTTACTTCGTAAGAAAAATGCGATGCACTTCTGCCAAGTGCCGTTTTCTGAAATGATTACTCCAAATGGTTTCTCTGGCTTGTGGGTTTTATCACTGAAGAAAACTTCTAGAAAGTATTTTTTAGGGTTAGTTAGCCATGCTGCTAACTAGTTTAGTGAGGTTAAGTTTTTCGCGCAGTTTTTTCGCCTCAGATTTTACCTTCGAAATGACTACATTCCTATCACATTAGAATACGGAAGAAACCACTGCAATTGCTCGTGAATTGAAAAGGTTAGTGGACAGAACTGGAAACCCCCCTTTCTTGTCGGTTGGAAGCACGGCGAGGGCATTATCCTTGAGGTAGGCCGGGACTTTTTTCAGCGGTAGCATGGAGTTTTGCTGCTTCGAACGGAGAAGAACGTCGACACCCGCGGAAACACAGCCGCCTTGCTCAGAGTCCGAAGCCCTCCCAGAATGTGTCAGCATCCCATCCCTCGCGCTTTGTGATAAAGAGTTGCAATTCGTGAGGCTATAGAATGTTCGCGCATGGCAAATGTGTTATCTCTAGATGTTTCTGTGCAATGTTTCACTGTTTTGGCACGGGGTATATATTCGTTTGCTTCTCGAAATAAACTATGTTGCAAGTTAGCGCTCGTCTTCGTCCCATCTCTTGTCTCGTCCTGTGTCTGCCTCGCGCTTTGCCTACAAGAATGCATCACCAACAAGACCAACTTTACATTGCCAGGTTTCACGTAAGTGGAGAAGACCCGGGATTTTTGGACCCTGTACTTTCTGTGCCTTGAAACAGAGAATAGACGTTTTCACTTTTATACCACACGTACCAGGTGTGTTTGAAATGAAATGCGATAATCGTATATTCGGAACGTGAAGTATTTAATTTACACAACATACAGCGTCTCTCGTGTTGTGGTTCTTGTGGTCCTTCTACTACACGCTGAATTGTCACAAATCCTTCAGGTAGCATGTCGAAGTGATTCGGGTCTGGTTTTGTGATATCGGAGGGAAACTGCAATCTGTCCAGACTTTACACGAGCTTTTGAATTCGTGTTCCAAGAACTTTTTCGAAAGTGCCTGTTCCGAAGATCCACTCGCTGGATTTGTGGTAACGTGTGTCATGGGAGCGTACAGCCTGACTTCGTTCTCCGTCCTACTATACTCTTCATTCCCAGTGGAGAAACGGAAAGAGAAATAGCTTTTTATATCGGTTGGGTGTTACGATGTGGTGCGTGCTTTAGTCCATGGCTGCAGTCTCCAGGGCGCCGGTGGCTGCTCTGGCAATTGTTCTGCACTGCTCGTCCTAGTCGGCGCTAGACAACTAGTGCTTTACTGCACAACTTCTTTGTTAGGTGTTTGAGTAGAAGGTGTTAAAAGTAAGTAAAATGAATTTTTTTCTTTACTGACCAAATCTAAGCAAACTATGACCATTTATGTAACTAACAATTCTAGCAACATAACTGAAAACGGTTTAAAGATATGTTCTGCACCTATTGAGTTGCAATATTTTTACCTCAAAGTTGCATAAAGCATAATTAACTAATTAGGCAAGACCTAGACACGTTTATCTCAGTGTTATGAGGAACGTATATCATGTCCCCGGAAGCTGTTAGGTTATTTCCTTATATCCTTTAGGTACAAACAATAATAACAAAAGGTTCAAATCGCTTTCAAAAGCAGTAACAGTTTCATGTCAAACCGAAAGTAAAAGTTCTGTATTTTTCTTGGATACATTACGAAAATAAAGAGTAATCTAATCGCATCTCGGCACGAAATACACCTTCGTGATGACACGGACGCAAAAATAACGTTGCGTTCTTGCCTAAATAGTTAATTATTCTTGAAGCGACCTCACAAAGTATAGAAGATATTTTTGCGCTTATTACATTTTTGTAATTCAGGTACTAACCGACAAATATACTCCTCATTTGATTGGATTCGGTCCCCGAATAGCAAAAATAGTTTCTTTTGCTACTGCTGCGATATACATGGTTTAGCGTTGCTAGTTGGTTGAACTTGGGCTACGGTGTCGGATATTGGGTGCAGTAAAGCTTGAGGTTTGTGTAGTTGGAAGAGCTGCGGCAAGGTGTTCGTTTGGAATGAATGGAATAGTATTTCATCAATTGATTGCGATTTGGGATGAAAACGTGGGAATTTAACTCATGTTTCTTTGTAACAGCTTAGGATTTCGGCCTATACGTGCATTACCGGGGCGGAGAAATCAGTTTGGAAGCTGGGGGTCTCATTTTTACCACCCCATATACTTTTGACAGCGGAGCTGTTATAGAAGCCGTAAGTTCGGTGTTGCACGAGAAGTGTGCCAAGGGAATTCCCAGTGCTCCTGAGCGCGTGCCGTGCGGCGACCGCAGAGCGTCCTCGACTCACGCCGTGTGTTTAGCAAAAACAACGAACACTCCAGCGCGGTCGCCAAGCGCTACGGGCATGTGAAAATCTCCAGCGCTAAAGCTAAGGTTGAAAAGACACCTTCCTTAGGAAGGGTCACCGCGGGAACCAAATTTTCTAGAAGCCATTATCGATAATTGGAGACATGGCTACGAGCGTGGCAATCCTTGCCAAGACGACATGCAGATCACCCCGCTGCTGCCTCAAGTCGATGACGAAGAACTGGTGAAAGTTTATAATGCTCACGATGATTTTGCATCCACCAATTTCCGCGAAGAAGGCGACGACATCTTCGATGCTAATGGCCACGGTTAGTAGCACCGCAACTACGCAAATAAAAATGACACTGAAGCTTAACTACAGTTCCCGCAATGCTCAACTTCAAAAGCTACGCCATTCAAGTCTTGCGGGTCAGTGCAAGCTTCCCTAAACATTTTTTTTTGTGACACGTCCTTTTAGTGTGAATAATTTACTTAATCCCGGACCACCAAATTTAACAAAATGCAAGCTGCATTGTGAATAAATTAGCAGAAAATAGACAAGCCCACCACCTTATCGGCATAGGACCTTTTTTATTCTTAGTACGCGCGTTCTGGGAAAATGGAAACATGCGTTTTTATTGTGAAAAAATAGGCATTACAAAGGTGAATTAAAAATGCGAAGGCCAAATATTTTCGTAGTTACTAGTCTGTACAATAACACCTAACTCACCAATCCGGATAACCGTTGAAATCTTCCCTACATATGTGTGCGGGCTAAGTACTATGTATTTAATCATGGCTGTGCATAGGCATGAGTAGGAAGGGTGGGGCTAAGCAGAACTCTTTTCCAGAAAGCGGCCTTAAACATGGACTAAAGCAAGAAAAAGTAACTCTTTTCTTAACACAATATTCCCGCAAATTGGAAAAGATACTTGGCAGCTGTGGCAAGCGACGGACGGCCCACTGAGTTTTCCGTTGCCTTTCCCTGCAGGTCATCTCTTCAACAGCCGCACTTCTCGCCTTCCATGTGTATTAACTTGGAAGATTAGCTGGGGCCAGGAGGAATGATATCGGCTTCGTCGCGTGGCCTGCACGTGGTAAATGACATCCCCGTTTTAACGCTACATAAAGGTACTCTTACGTAAAGGTTCCGACGTAAACGTAAAACGCTACATAAATGTTCAGCACACTTGGCAGCGGTGGTAAGTCACGGACGGCACACTGAATTTTAAGTTACTCGTAACTGCAGTTTGATGCACAGCGCATGACCTAGTGCTCTGTTTCAGTGTTTTTTGTTCTCCCTGGTTTAAAGTTTTTGCTATTGCCTTGGTTGGCAGAACTGGTGTATAGCATTTTCGAGCATGTCTGAGGACTTTACTAAGATAAAAGAAGAAATAAAAGCTGAATTCACTAAGCTTAACGACGCGCTTAAAAAAGAACAGAAAGCATTCCGCTAGATGCTCGAAAGGGATTGACGAAATGAAATCCGCGGTCTAAAATGTGAGCAAACTAACATATTCAAAAGACTCGGGTTTGCTGACGCAGAAATCGCCGATTTGAAAAGAAGACTAAACGTTGAAACTGCAAACAATTCCAGTCTTCAAGCAGATAGCAAGACGCTTTGCGAGCAATGCTCAGACGTTGAAAATAAGGCACATGACCCCGACGAGCCTTTGGTCCAGTCCCAACAGCACTCCGGAAACGTTAACTTTGGAATCCAAGGCGCCCTTCAAAAAGAAAATGGATTTATTGTTGGCATCATGTCCAAACATAGCGAAGCCATTAGGGAACTAGTTGTGTAATCAGTGAGAGAGAGAGAGAAGGCTCTTTATTGAAAAAGCAGAGAGTTTTGCCGGCGTTTGTGATCACCTACATGCTTCTCTGCTAGGGGTCGGGGATGTAGGGAGAACAGGCCCTAGAGAGAGGTGGGCAGAAAAGAAAGAAAAAGAGTGAGAAAAAAAAAACGAAGAAGCAAACAAAAAAAAAAACACTGGCGTGGTATGGCGGGCTTGGCGGACTATTTTTTAGATTGTGTTACAGAATTTACAATTTTGAAATGTGGCCAATGTCCTCCAAATATGAAAACAAACTTTTTAGGGCCTGACGCTGCTTCGAGGGGCTAGTCCATGGTCCTAAGATGGTCTTCAAAGTTACCGGTCCTTGATCTAGGCGTTCAATATCTTCAAGAAAAAGGGATCTTGGTGCCAAGTAGGCCACACATTCTAATAAGATATGTTCGACGGTTTCTATGGAAGAACAGTTATCGCAGTACGGGTTGGTCGTCAGTCCGAGGCGAAAGAGGTAACTGTTGGTGTAGGCCGAGTTCAGTCGTAGGCGATGATATAATGTCTCCAGCCTACGAGGGAGCTCTCTAGGAAGTTTTGATGTCAAATCAGGGTCAATCGCGTGCAAAAATACTTCATTATTGGGTTCGTTGCTGCGCCATAGCCGGTTTCTTTCACTTACTGCAAAGCGATGGGCCATGGTGGAAGCGTCTGTTTTTGTAAAGTACACTTTGCGGTAATTCCGGTGGTTAAGGCCCATACGGGCCGCTTCATCGGCTTTTTGGTTTCCAATAATACCACTATTGCCAGGTATCCATTGCCATTTTATAGTGTGTCCAGCAATGCAAGCGAGGTGGTGAAGGTAGGAGATATCGGCGGCTGCGGTATGGTGAGGGGAAGACCTGCTCCTCCTTGACAGAATTTGCAGAGCTGCCTTGGAGTCTGTAAAGATGCTCCACTGGCGCGGCTGGTGGCGTAAAACGTAAACAATCGCTTCTTTAAGGGCATATAGCTCAGCCGCTGTAGATGATGTTGGTCGCTCCAGACGAAATGAAAACATTTCACCCGTAAGTGGCACGTACATTCCAGATGAAGAGGTTTGCGGGGATGACGATCCATCCGTAAATATGTGTGTTCTAGCCGAATGCATTTTATACATGTATTCTAGCACAATATTTAGTATTTCAGTATGGGACATTGTCTATTCTAGCACAATATGTAGTATTTCAGTATGGGACATTGTCTTCTTGGGGCCAATTCCAGGGATGCGACATTGAATCTGTAAAGGAGTAACGTTCCAAGGAGGGAAATTTCGAGGAATTATTTGTTTCGGCTGGTTTGGAATTAACAGGGGTATTCTGCCAATTGCTTGGGCGAATCCAGAGCTCGAGCAGCTTGAGGTTACGCGACTTAAAAAGTGATTGCTTGAGTGAAGCCGATGCCTCAGGTGCACACGGAGAGTCTCCTGTTTTCTAATCACGTCAAAAGGCAAGCAACGTGCCTCCGCAAGGGTTCCGACGCTCGAAGATCCCTTCGGAAGTCCAAGACAGATGCGTAAATTGTTGTTCCTTGCTGCCTCAAGACTCTTCTTGCTTGTGTCTGATATACGTTGTAGGACTGGGAGGCTGTACCTCAGCGCACCATCCCCATAACCGTTGTGCAGCATGACCATGGAATGACAATCGCTGCCCCAGCGCAGACCCGCAAGACATTTCAAAACCTGAGTGGCCGACGAAATGCGGGCCCGTAACGGTTTAACCTCGGGTGACCAGGTCAAGTTGCGATCTATTAGAATTCCCAGAAATCTCTGAACTCGTGCATATGAGAGTGCGCGGCCGCCTAGAATCAGAGGATAACAATCCATCTTTTTTCGTGTGAAGGCCATGGCTACACTCTTATCTGGGGACAGCTTAAGGCCACGGGCTGCGAGGTAGCTAGAGATGTTATGAAGGGCTTTCTGTAGGCGCTGCTGCGTAGATCGTCGATAACGTGAGGCATACCAGAAGGTGCTGTATTGAGTCCTGCCCCGTGGAGTGAAGATCACACTATATGCAGATGTGTAATCAGACATCGAGATATGTCAGCGTGTGCCTATGCAGAACGCTAGCAAAAGGTCAAGTAAAGTTCAATTACCCTCACGAGCCAAGCGTAACACTGTTCTCAAAAAGGCAAAAAAGATTCGTCTGACGAGCAATGACATCACGCTCGAACACAACAAACCCCTTTGACCTGGTCTCAAGAATATCCTAGCTATCGCAATAAAAAAACATGAGCAGAACTTGAAGTCTGGTATTCGTTTAAGAGTAATGTTGTTGCAAAGCACACTGATGACTTCCCCACTGTTCCTATCAGAATTGAAAACGAACCTGCAAAGATATGCCCTCAGCAAGCAGCCAACGTGGTGTCTTAAGCGTTGCTGACGCAAACAATGATATAATATCACGAACTAGCATCACCGCGGTCCATAAAATATGTAGTCGAAGCACCGAAATCTGTCTTATAATTAAATGCGGGCTCGCAAGTCAGAAAGGACGATGAAATGTCAATGTCTTTATAGTAAAAGTAATCTCTGCAGCACCAAACGGTGGTGGCAAGTCAGACTATTGTACGGAAACACGACGTTTTCACTGAGGAAGTCTAAAAGGCTCCGGTGATACGGCCTGAAAAGCCAGCCGCTGTATTCGGGTGGCCGGGCTCGGTTGATCCCTACACTAATACTTGCTGTCAGAAACACTGGAGGCCATTGCTAGTCCACAGAATATGGTTAGTGTCTGCTGTCGATGCTGGTGTGGAGAAAATTGACATGTCCAACCAAACGGAGCCCGTAATTCCGGGGATCAGGCTTGGTTGACAGCTGCTGTAGGAGCAGCCCGCGTTTCACGGGCTTTTCGTAAAATCTTGCGTTTCACGGCAGCCGCTGAAACCGAAACTGCGACTGGCCGCATTGAAAACGCCTCTAATTAAACAACGGTCGCACGCTGAAGCAAATGAGGTTTCCACACGTGATAAGTATGTCATTAGCTACTTATCGCAACAACAAAAAAAAAAACAAGTTGCAAACCTTTTCTGTCACTGCCCATTTAAGCAAACGAATCCACAACGAAAGCTCATCTATTTTTAGTAGCTCTGTAAACGGAACCAATACATCTGCCTCATTCGCGATTTTAGGGAGAAATAAAGCAATTCCTTTCAGAGAGCTTTATGCCTTATTCTTGAGTGTCGATGCCATGTATTCTCTTCATGTTTCCGAACTGTACACTTGCTCTCTTTTGAATCAATTTAAATCTGATTTAAATGAGATATAAAAATTCCGGTACCCTTCCGATTTCGGTACTGACACAATGGCCCGAACATTTCCTTCTATAATTGTCTGAGCTAACACGGGCAACGTCTACTCCTCGGTCCTCATATAATGAAGATCTGGAATACTCTGAACGATGACCTACCTGCATGATCGAATCCAAACAAAGTGCGCGAAAATCTTAGTGACAAAACTACCTAGCCGACGCCATTTAAATAATACGCCTCCTAAAACCATGAGTATCATTTCACGGCTACAGTATAATTTACATCGAAGCTGCTGGCATGACTTTACGGGCACTCTAATCCGCTGTTGGTGCTAAAAAACGTTAATTCGGAAAGATGAGAAGGGAGTTGAGTCAGAAACTGGAGCAATGTGTGGCCATCGTACTGCAGCAGGCCGCAGAATGTCGCTGCAGTCTTCGGCAGGAGAGTCAGGGCTTCCTGTTTTTCGCACTCGCAATGATCCTACCCTCTTCCTGAAGTTATAGGAACGCCTACGTTATT
Organism: Haemaphysalis longicornis; assembly: GCF_048455015.1. Lineage (NCBI taxonomy): Eukaryota > Metazoa > Arthropoda > Arachnida > Ixodida > Ixodidae > Haemaphysalis > Haemaphysalis longicornis. The sequence continues at coordinate 131,845,584 of NW_027526445.1, forward strand.
ACTAAAAAAATTACTGGTCCATTGTTAGGAGACGTAACGGGGGAAGCACGTGATGGGGCTCGTAGTGTATTAACGTAGATCCTTAGACACTCAAAGCAGCTTCCAGTAATTATGGCAAACGCATAATTTGAGTCGGTATGTGGGAAGTATGGCAGGAGGACCAAGATATCGCAGGCAAAATGATGGGAGGTGCAAAAAAAGCAGATATCACGTAATAAAGTAAAGAAGTTTAAATTAGGGGGCTGATGGGAGCCCAACATACGGCGCCTGAAATGAGACAGGAGTACGTATACCCGGTGCCACGACGGCTCATCAGCTGACGAAACGTATACCCAGTGAATTTATTGTGGTATTCAATTTAAAAGCGGGTGTGAGAGGCATGAACTGATGCCTGTATGGCCAGTCAGATGATGCTATAATTACAGACGTAGCAGTAGTAAAGTAAGCTACCGCTAAATGAATGTCTTAGTTTTTCACCAATGCGAACGCGCCAATGTACCGACCTATTGTGATGGAGGGATGCAAAATCCCCATGGAAAACGAATGATGATGATATTCTCGCGAAGCACGCATTTGGTTTGTTGCTTATGCTCTTGCCGACTGGCTGCGCGGGGCTGTGTTATCTCTGTTATCCGTGGGCCATGTCTAGCGCGCGTTCAATTCTTTATGCCGCACGTGTTATCTCCTTTGCTAGGGAGAGTGTTTCGAACTAACGTCACCACCCTAGAATAATCTTCTTTAATCTACAGTGTTCTGGAAAGAATTTCTATGGTTGGAGGAACACTGGCGTCGAGATATAAAAGCGCGCAGAGCAGACGCTATGGTATTCGATTCGCCGACACTAGCCTGCGCACGTCACCTTGTTGACTGGTGCTTCCCCGCCTGTGTATTTTTGAGTGGTTAGGGGAGCCCAAGTTCACTTCTATAAACTTACTTTTCCTTCAAGCCAACTGCGTCATATTTGGCTTCGTGACATCTGGTAGACGTTCGGGGCGCATGTACCGTAAGCCCTCGTCAAGCCGACAAGCAAGCCCAACTCGTGTCAGCTGCCGAGAGCAAGGCCTTTAGCCAGAGTTTGGAGTCTTCGGGTAAAGTGAAGAAAGAAGACGTCGTGAGAACCACTATGATCAACACAGGCACAATGATCAGCGCTTCCAACCCTGCCCTCGTTCTTCAACAACCCAGGGAGCCCCGTCATTTCATGGGTCACCTTCGCAGGACCCCGAAAACTGGTTGGAGCAAGTCGAACGGGTCCAGCTGTTCAACCGATGGGACGACGCGGAGACACTGACGCGTGTGTTCTACCTTGACGACTCAGCACGGATATGGTTCGAAAACCTTGAGAGCTCCCTAAAGCCTTGGAACGACTTCAGAACGCAATTTTTAACGATGTTCGCCGTGGTTGAGTGAAAAGAGCCTTGAGCGAAAAAAGTCCTGCTGCAGATGTGGATACAACACCCTAACAAAAGCATTGTTGTGTTCGTCGAAGAGAGGAAGAGGCTCTTCAAGCGTGCTGACCCTTGCATGGCGCAAGAAAAGAAGTTACGCTTGTTAATGCGCGGTGTGAAGGAGGAATTGTTTGCTGGACTTGTCTGAACTCCGCCCAGAAGCGGCGCCGAATTCGTGACCGAAGCCAGCACAATTGAGAAGGCTCTCGAAATGCGTGCTAAACAGTATGAGCGCAACATTGTAGGCGCGGCCAATGCGAATTACGTCGACAGCATGCCGCTTCAGGAAGACAGCCTACGCGAGACCATCCGCGCAGTAGTGAGGGAGGAACTGCGGAAATTTTTTGCAACGCAGCCACAACCTCAAGTCGCTTCCCTTACCTACGTCGTTAGGGAAGAAGTGCCGCAAGCGCTGGCAACTTCAACGACTCTTGAAGCACCGCGCAAGCCACAAGCCATGGCCTACGTGACTGCTGTCCGTCGACCTCACCCACCTGCGCACTATCGTCACTAGACTCCGTGCCGTCGTCCCCTGTCGCCAGCCCGAACACCTGCGGTACAACCCCCCGCCCCAAGTAAGATCGACGTATGGCGAACGCCCGATAATCGTCTGCTGCGCTACTACTTCGGAGAGGTCGACCATATTTACCATCGCTGCCCGTACAAGAGGCTTGGTTTGCGACGGTTCTCCGTCGACGCACCCCGCCCCGACCTGGCCAGCGTCCTATAGGTATCGAAGAATACCTGTCGACCACCAGCCGAGGACCAGCCGGTGTCAACCGTTGGTCATCGCCCTACCAGTACCAGTACCCAAACCGCCGTAGCATTGCTCACTTCGCACGGGGAAGATACCCCAGCCTTCCACGCACTGGAGACTAAACTTCCAACTAAAAGAAGAAACTTCTGGAGGTGAAGTTGCAACACGGCGAAAAAACGAAAACCCTCCAAAACGCAACGATTCACTGAAGACCGTGATTCGCGACATGCCCTCAGCTAGGCGACCACAACCAAACGTGACGTGACTCCCGATCATGACATCAGCCACACGACGTGATGCGTACCCGAAATGATAGAGCTTGCGGCTGAGAAGACGACGACAATGCCGACGTATAGTACCCGACCACCGACACGCACTAGCCGAGATTCGACGCCCCGACGCACTCGAAACTCCACGAAAGCGGCGTCCGACGTCGAGTGTCGACGTCCAGCCGACATCGACGGCTTTGACGTAGTCACCCTCACCGACAGGGGAGCCGACTACTCGGTAATGAACCGGCATTCGCCTCTAAGCTGAAGATTGGATTGGACTGTCGGCACATACGCACATCAGGAGGCCATCTCCTAATGCCAAGTGGAACGTGCACAGCGCGGGTCACCGTAGTCGACCCCACGTACCCTGCTGCGTTCGTCATTTTCACTAACTGCTCCCGCGACGTAGTACTCGGAATGGACTTTTTGACGGACAACGGCTCAATAATCAATCTGCAGACCAAGCGATAATTTTTTCCTCGGATCACTCCATGACGACGGAACCAAACCCCAAACACTGTGCAGCTGTAAGGATCACCGATGATCATGTCACCCTGCCACCCCACGCAAGCTCGATGATCACCGTCTACTGTGAAGGTGCTGCTTCTGACATTGACGCTATCGTAGAGAGCGACCAAAGTTTGCTTCTCGACCGTGGTGGCTCCATCGCACCAGGCATTGTGCGCTTTAAGCAATGCAAACCCCACATTTTGGTCACTAATTTCACCGAGGAGTACCAGTATCTAAACAAGGGCGCTGCAATTGCGTTCTTGGAAGAAACACAAGAAACAAGTGAAGTGATCGCGGTCGCCAACTTTGAACGCGCACGCGCAGATGCTTTCAAGCTGCCGCATCCTTTCGACGTGTACCTGGCGCTACCGCAAAAAAAAAAAAAAAACCGGGGTAAATTATTGGATTTCGTCCATCCCTACAGCGACTGTTTTTTGTCGAACTCAAAATTACGTCACACACCCCTAGCGAAGCACCGAAATATAACCAAAGATGAAGCCCGATCCACCCGACAGTCACCGTACCACGTGCCTTCGCACAAGCGGGAAGCCATCCGGACACAAGTCGAAGACATGCTCAGCGACGACATTATACAGCCTCCTGTACAGCCATGCTCCTGTCGTACTCGTGAAGAAAAAATACGGTACACTGTGGTTCTGCGTTGACTAACGGCGATCGAACAAAGTCACCAAAAATAACGTTCACACCTTACCACGAATCGATGACTGCTCGACCACCTCTGCCACGCGAAGTACTTCTCATCGATGGATCTGAAGACAGACTAGTGGCAAATTGAAGTGGACGAGAGAGATCGCGAGAAGACTGCATTCATAACCCCGGACGGCTTATACGAGTTCAATGTGATGCTGTTTGGGCTATGCACGGTACCAGCAACGTCTCAAAGAGTCATGAACACTGTGCTAGCGTGCGTAAAGTGGCCCACCTGCCTCTAATAGCTCGACGACGTTGTGGTATTCGCCCTGACAAGTACGAATACCTTGCAAGGCTGGAGTAAGTACTCGAAGCCATCCTCTCGTCGGGGTTAACGCTGAAGCTTGAAAGGTGCCTGTGTATTTTTTAGTTGTTAGGGGGGCACAAGTTCGCGCTAATAAACTTGCTTTTCCTTCAAGCCAACTGCGTCATCTTTAGCTTTGTGGCAATATGATACTGGACGCACGTCTAACTTCACACGTGCCGCGTCGAGTAGTGTACTTGCGCCCTTGCATCACCAAGCAGCGCTGCGCTTCCCACCGGTCCAGCGCGTTACAGTTGCGCCCCTACTAGCAGCACATCCATTTATCAGTTGAGCACTAAAGCTTTTGCATTCACGGATTCATAACGATTGCTTAGGTTAGCTGGTAATTGTTGTGTGTGAAGGCCACTTTCTTTGGGCTCTGCTTGGCCAGCAAGGACGGCTTTGAATTTTCCAGAGTAAGCTACACTGGCCGAGGATGAGCAGTTTCGCGTGGACCTTGAAGGGCCGTGCTGCGCAAGTGCGAGGAGCATTGGATTGGGATGAATTAGATCGGATTTGAATAGATTGGATTTGGATTGGACTGGAATTGAATCCAATTGCAGTACGGGTGTATAGAGATCTGGGTCTGTATATTCGCCGGTCTGCGCATTCAAGAGGAGTGACGTCATAGCCGCGGCAGACACACTGGCGCCGGCGCGTGCCCAGCTGTGCGCCTCCGTCGCGTAGTAGCTAAGTCTGCCGCGGCACCTGAGCCGCTTGATAGCCGTTTCGCGGGGCTCCTGGAGAGGTGTCCTGCGCCTGCGCGAGGAGCAGTGACTGGACTGGACTGGGCCGGATTGGACTGGACTACACTGCACTGGACTGCACTGGACTGCACTGGACTGGACTGGATTGGATTGGATTGGAGTGGATTGGACTGGATTTGATTGTAAATCGTTTTAGCAGCAGTAAGCATGAAAATAAGCTAATCCTAGACATCCAGGAAACCTAAGAATAACCAGCTAAACCTTATCTCACACTACGTATATCGTGGCATAGCCGGGCTAAGCCACTGCTAATTTTTGTTTCTGCAGCGCTATTGATACGGAAATCATTCGCTCTGTGCGCACAGTCCTACGAAGCGCAGGCGTAGAGTTGGTTTTTCAAGAACAGCGCCCACCGACGCCGCATTCCCTCTCGTGGCGTCCGTCCACGCGCAGACAAAAGTTAATCATCTTCGGTGACTTCTACGCCCAAAAGCCGGCATGTAGATATCTCAGTATGTTGCACGGCTTGAAGGCGCATAACGTTCTTTCAAGCTAAAAGGCGAAATTCGGGCCAGTATTAACACTGACAGCAGCAAATCAATACTCGACCGGGGTATTAAAAACGCATGTGTTGACAACACTCACCATGCCATTTCAATGTCTCGGCTTTACCAACTGCGTCAACGCACGTACTCGTTGATCGCCTCCTTTCTAACCAACCATAAGCCAACCATAGGCATCGGGAATCTCCTGTTCGACACTTTCCCAGTGGCGTCCAAATGAACTCTCTAAATCTAGCTGTGCAGGCTTGCCCGCGCTACTCGAACCAACTTCCAACCTGCGCCAAGCAACGTACGTTGATGAACTCCGCTTGTGGGCCCCCACCGGCTGCCCCGGTTTCTAAGACGCACTCCAGGTAGCCGTACAAGTGACCCTCCAAGCAGAATTTGTGACCGCGAACTTCCAAAAAATATGAACAGATGAAATGTCCGATGTGGATTTAAGAATGAACTACCAACCCGTACCCAACATCTCCCACATCCGCACACTTCGTTTCAAGGTGCAAGCAATGTAACCGACTCTCAAACCTTCCTGCATTAACACGCCCCGTTACACCACTGATACACCTCCTACCACGTGATTCTCCGCATAACCCAAAGGAGCCTCATAGTTGGCCTAAACTACGGAAAATGACACTTGCTCTCAAATCCATTCAGGAAGCCCAACTTTATACAATCACCCTTCAACCCTAGAAACTCGCCCTAGCACACCCTGTCTACATCCACGGCAAGTTACTCTAACTAAGAGTGCATACATTGGACTAAGCACATCACTACTCCCAAACTGCCCGCCTGAAGCTAACGGCTGCCGGGCGAAATACCCTGTAGCGCGTCGGATATCTGCTTCTAGCCGAATGAGACCAGCCCCAACGCGTTCCTCTCCAGCCACGCCAACACATTATGGCAGCCTTCATTCCAAGAAACAAGCCCCCCGGCTATAACAAAGCACGCCACAATGCACTGGTTTACGCACTGCTTCAGAAGTACGCAGGTAACCCCGTGACGCTGTAGACGAATTCCGACAGTTACCTGGAAAAGGCCGCCCACATGGAATCACAACGGTGCAAGACCACTATGCAAACAAACGCGCTGCTTCCATAAAACGCGCACCACCCTTGCGGCCTCCGCTGAAGACATAGCCATCGCCCTAGCAGTCGCAACAAGCGATGAACGTGTCACAATTACCTTATATTCGCCAGTCCCATGTCTCAGCTTTCTGCTTGACCCCCTCAAACCCTCGCCCCAATGTTCTTAAGAACACCCCTAAACTCCCCGACATCAATATTCCGCTTGGACGCCTGGACAGAGTCTGTAGAGGGAAATAGAGCAACACCCCCTGCTGCCCGAGTGAATAAACTCCGGGCCTGTTGCGAAGAGAACGAATATCCAGAGAGCACGCGCAACACCCTCCATAGCTACGCAGACATCCTCTCCCACTACAGGCACGAGCATCAGCAGTTCCCGCCATCTCACCATCACATTTCCCACACCGAGGTGGCGAAATCCCGCCGATCCTGGATTCCGTGCATTGTGGTCCACATCCACACCCTACTCTTCTGCACCATATCTACTCACTCGATACAACACCTGAAACCTCTGTCGCCAGCCCGGCACCCTGTACATCCTGGTATCGGGATGCTAGAAGTGTCCATCCATCACACACTATCCCCGACCCACGTACGAGCAATACGTGCACCTGATAAGAAGGTTTTATTTCTTGACCCACCCTCTGCTAAAATGGTACGGGCAATCAGCAAGGCGATGGGACCCCCATGCTAGAAGGCGCCCCTCACATGCCCGGCACCCCTGCTGTCATGCACCGATGAGTTTTTCAATAAAAATGTTTCTTGTTCCCTCTCTCTCTCTTTCTCACTGCGGCGGCATCGAATGGCCACATGTCGTGGTGATCGTGCGACATCCACTAGGCATGCTTGTACCACCTGTGGAGGAACGCGGCACACGTGTCTACCTCTCCAGCACTTTCGTAATCTCTGTCGCTGCCCTGTTCTGATGGCACGGAAGGTATACTTATAACGCACAACGTGTATGTATAACGGCGTTATTACTGCTAAGTAACAGGGTTAAGGGCGGGAAACTGCTACAAGGACACATGGATGGTAGTAACAGCTTTGCAGACGGCAAGAATGTCGCAGCCGGAATTACTTACACCACGCCACACTTAAATGTGAATTTCACACTTTTCAAACTGAGCAATTATCAAGTGGAAGCTTGAATGCTACTCCTACTAAAAATATATGAGCTCCCTTCGAAGGTCCTGAACAGATCCGCCACCACAGTGAGCTTAAATTCGTCTGCCATCAAATCCGAGGATTCCTGTGCTAGAAAACTGCCGAAGGTTGTGAGCAGCAAACAATCTGATACTTCGGAAGGAATTAGACAATTCAGCACCCCCAAGTACAAGCTAGTTCCCTACACTAGAGTCGGCGTTACGCGTTGTGTTTTGCACACAATTATCGACTGACATGAGGTCAACTTCAGGCAGGAAATCATTGATTTGTGTCTAGATTTTCAAGGTATTTAAGCCTTTCTTTATGGCGATCGACCCTGCGTTTGAAGTAAATATCTTAATATAGCAACCGTTTTGTGCGTTATTGCCAGGAAGAATAAAAAATTACTTTTCCATGCCCGAACATTTCTCCGCTGTTTTCACTGAAGCAAAAAATTGTTCTAAATTACACTGGTGAAATACAAATTGAGCCTGTGAGTGCCGAAACGAAAGTATTTGGTGCCTAATCCAGCTTAAACGGCACTGTTTGTTGCCAATTATAGCATCTGTGTGCTTGGGCAGATCACTAATTAGAATTAAGTGCATCAGTTCAGGTGCATTTTAGACGAGGTAACTATAGAAGACACAGGTTTTCCTGCATCGATCACTAGAAATTGATGCAAACGTGAACATTGTACGTTGCATTTTTGTATCGACATCCCAGCAATATTTTTATGTATACAGCAAATTTTCTGCAAGCTTGAGCAACGTTTTGCAGTGAATTCGCAGAAGCCAGCCATTAGAGGGGATTGTTTAGATATTGCCTATTTACTCTCACGTTAGGTTCCGGAACGTCATTGTAAAGTCTGCTGTAAGCAAGCTGTAAAAATTCTAATCCTGGGGGTGTTACCACTGATTCCTTCTGTTACAGGAAGCATTTTGCTATGATTTGATTGTTTATTCGAACCACGCAAAGGAATTGGTGCAGTAGTCCACTAACACTGTGCTTTCGTAACCTTCCCACTCTTCAGTAGGGAAATTTAACAGTTTTTTGGAAATTGCTAAATGCTACATATACTGCCTCAGTTATATGTATCGATCAATACTCATTAAAGGTTGTTACGCTGCCAACGACGGTGATAAAGTGTGGCACATTGTGGCTAAGGCGTTGAACTAGTTATAAGGAACAATGACTGCAATTATAAAGACCTTGCAATTGCTTTTCTCGGGTAGGCGAACAATTACGGGGTTGCTTTGAACTTTCTAGGAATGTAAAGACGAAACGACGTTTGAACCATCTTTAGATCTGCTGATAAACGTTTTTGAACAACGCGGCCATAACCATCACCACTTGACCAGACCCGGAACAGCACCACCCCAATTTCCTTCTGCTCTCTAGCCATTGCCAATAGCACCCTGTCCGCCACCGTAGGTACTTCCACTTCTTTAGGGGGCTAGCAGTGCACGTGAGGAAATGGCCTGCCCTCCTATGGCACCGCATTTTCTCTTTTCGGATTCGTACTATTATTTGCACCTATTATTTGCACTTCCGAATTTCTTGTACTTTGCAACGCATGTGCTGGATTTAGAGATATCTAAGGTTTTTGCGATAAAACAGAACGCTGGTTTTTCTGAGAGTGATGCAGGGAGCAGAAGCCGGGTGGTCAAATTGAATACATAGCACGCATCTGCTACATGAATCATCGTGAACCCGGGTGAATTCCGGGTTTATATTTTAGGCATAAACCAAAGTTCAGTCGGCAACCGTATTCACATTGAGGGTACCGTTCTGATTTCAGTATTTATGTCACGGAAAGGAATTTTGGCAGTCTTGGTTACGCCTTGGTTATAAACTTCTTTTTATCATTCCGAGTGCACTTGTCTAGTACACTGTTTTTACTTAAAAGATGGAGACAGACGATTCTCACTGTGGTCTGATCCACGATATTCGGATCGATCCCATCTAGAAAAGCATTCCGAGAAGGTAGAACGAACAGAGGAAACTCGGGCGTACTAATGCCCCATAGGAGAAAGCTGAGGTCAGTCGCTGCGATTCTATGGTGTCTCGTGCAAACCGCACCCTGTTAAAGAAAGACAACCGGAAATTGGGTGAATTAGTGGTGACTCCGTTTTTCTCGTAGGTTACGTGGCAAATATACTTACTGCGCAAGGTTGTTAACAATTCGTCCAACTAATCGAGTCAAATCAAAAAATGAACAAGAGGGGGAAAGAGTTTATCAGAGGACATACAAATAAAGCATATTAATATTGCACACGCAAATATAAAAAAAGAACGTGTAGATTGAATACCTTCAGTAAACACCGTCCTCAATTTGAGCGGAAGTTATTTGGAAGTACAGATTTAGATTGCGGCGGGGAGATTCCGTCCTGCAAAATACTATCAGACATGAAAACCGCACATCGCTTGAACTGTCTACCTGTTTGCCTATATGTATGTAGGTATGTATGTGTTTATGGATGTGTGTATGCATGTATGTATGCATGTATGTATGTATGCATGTATATATTTATGCATGTATGTATGTATGTATGTATGTATGTATGTATGTATGTATGTATGTATGTAGTTATGTATGTCTGTATGTATGTAAGTATGCATGTATGTATGTATGTATGTCCGTATGTATGTATGTATGCATGTATGTATGTATGCATGTATGTATGTAGTATGTATGTTTATGTATGTGGGTGTGTATGTGTGTATGTATAGATGGATGGATTGATGGATGTATGCATTTATGTATGTATGTGTTCGCGTATATATGTACAGAGGTCGAAACTGTTAACAACAACACGCGAACGCGTGGCTTTCGATACTTGCAGCGCAGCCTCCGGATAGCTATCGATGTGACCAGCGAGATTAGGGGACGGTGCTGCGGCAGCTAGGCATGCGAAAGCTATTGCCGATGCCTTCTTGTTTTGAGGGAGAGAGGGGGGAACCATGGAAGCATCGGGAATAGCATTAGCATGCCTAGCTGCCGCAGCGCCGTCCCCTAATCTCGCTGGTCACATCGATAGCTATCCGGAGGCTGCGCTGCAAGTATCGAAAGCCACGCGTTCGCACGTTGTTGTTAACAGTTTCCACCTGAGTATGTATGTATGCATGTCCCTGGATTCAGCCATCCCGCAAAAAGATCAGATTTCTGAAGCGACAAATTTATGAATCCACAACTTCTACAAACAACGAAGATCTGGTATCGTATTTCATTTTTGATGCTAAACATCAATACATGACCGGTAACTGCAGTGTTCCTTCATTTTGAAAATAATTGTGTGGGGATATTTTTCGATAGCAGGCGAAGGGAATACGCGTTGAAAACAGTCACAAAAAGATCGTCACAAAAATATCACAAAAAGATCGTGCCCTTGCCTACAAATCGTGGCGGCATTCCAAGCAGCCCCTCTCTAACGAAAAGTTCTAATAGATTGCGCGCAAGCAACAGAACGCGAGAAAATTTAATAGACTTGAACAAACCTCCCCCTTGTTTCTGGTGGGATGTGTATGTTATAGCTCTACCAGAGTTTAAACGAAAGGCTTCTAGTCACAGACATTAAACACTTATCTTCCAGCGACGCTCATATCAACGAAGAACGATTGCAGCCATAGTGCGAAATAATCCCATAGGATAAGGCTGCCCTCTACGCAGTTGTAATTGCTGAAATTGAAAGCTGTATTCTCGTGAAAAGCTCTGTGCAATAAAGCTCTCAGCGCTACTGCTTCATGTTTATTTTCTTGTATAATCAGATAAAAACAACAATAATTTCACAAGCTGAATGGCCAACGGAGACAACAGCATTAAGGGAATGCAAATTTTAAATTAACAAATACATGCCAAATTTGCACACATATCAAGGGTGTAACGCTTTTGTTAGTAACAAAATGTTGATAAAGCGCAGCCAGAAAATCTTTTCTCCTTCGCATAAGGATTTCCTTTAGACGCATGTTAAGAATTGTTGGCTCTGCTTTCCTTAACTAACCATCCTGCTTGAGTTGCCACTTGTAAGCTTGAGATATGAGAAACACGAACGCGCGCGGGTGTTGGCTGGATAAAATACCTGGAAATTGGCGTTTGAATTTATTCTTCACAGTACTGACGCAGTATATACCAAATATGTTAAACATTATAGCTTACATTTTGGCTGCATTTGAAAATAACTGCCCAATTACAACCGCCTCGAAGTTCAAACAGATGTCGAAGCAAGTTGTAAGCACTGCTAATTGCCTTGGGAGAACAAATTGCGAGACTGTGGAGACGAAATTTGCGACAATACGAAACTTGGAAAGGGCAATTTTTTTCTAGAACCTTCCTTCAAGCCGGCCAGCTAATGTCGGCTGTGACGGCGCACTGGTAAACCTGCAGTACCAAAATAATTATACAGCTACCATGTTTATCGCTAGTCGGGCTGGGCACAACAAACGAGAAGTCGACATAATGCATTAATTAAGCATGAACTCAATATTGAGCTTTGATGTTTTGTAGCACTATGAGCGCTTTTCTGCTAGCACACGATGTTTCATTCATGGAGGAATTGAACGATTGCCCGCAATATTTGTATTCTCCAGCTGCATTGCCGCTTTCGTTATGTAAACAGTGAATTCCTAGAGGCAGGCGCATCAAACGTAGAATTAGCAGACCGAATGTGGGCTGGAAGCATTATCAAGTTTATCACAAAAAAATACGAACACATAGCTGCTACACTAAGTCGACAAGCAAGTGTCGGTCCCGAAGAATGGGGTTCCGTGCAATTTTTTTTTAGAATGAGAGTAAGGTGCAATCCAGATGGGTGGCTAGAACAGTTACGGTCACCCTTCAACGGGGCGTCAGTTGTACCCTAAAGGAAAACGGCTGATGTGCGCTTATGTGTTTGCATTTTTGGGATACAGTTGCCATCGTATTTTGCGTTCCCCTCATTTCTCCGGAAAGCAGTCAAACCAGAAGTTTTTCTATACAATCGCATACGACTACACCTAGCCTCACACTGTCCCGAATTTTACGATAGTTACACCCCTTACAATAGAATGATTAATTTAGAAAGTAACCGGAGTGGTTCCTCTCAGTTTGCCGACTCAACTGCACGATGCATCTTTACCGAGAAATTCGAATCAACAGGATTACCAAAATCTGAGTCTAAAATTAGTAACAGGGTTAGAGCAGTGAAAAAGATAATGTCCAATGCTCTTCCAAACGTCGGTTGTAATGGAAACTGCGGGACTCCTACTGCGGAGGCAAGAGTGAAAGGCAGGCCGCTGTGTTAAAATACTCTTGCTTTTCGATATACAATCTATAAACAATTTAGCAATTCCATAATACAGTTGCTGGACCAAAGCACAAGACTCCCCGACAAAAAGAGGGAGATAACAATGGATGAATGAATACGTCATACAATTATGAAATCTGCCTGAAATGTAGCTATCATTATCGAACAAGCGGTAATAAAGGCGCTGGTGTAAAGTTATTTTCGTGTAGTGTCCGCTCATTCCTTCACAATAAATTATAACGATTCCAGACAGCTTTGGCTAAGCAACTATCTACGTCCACTCCACGCACCACCGAAGCAGTTTTAGGTCGGCTTCAAGCTGCGTAATGAGAATCAGCGGAACTCATGGTATCAATGCATACCTGACCATGCACGTGCAAGAGCGGAAGCTTGGGCGACTTCGTAATACTTCGTGGGGTTGGTTATTATTCTGGTTTTACAGTAAAGAACCCTACTGTGTATAAATCGTGTGGATTCGAAATTAGAATTCAGTTGATATTACCGCACCTGTTCTCTTCGTTTTCTTCTCTTGTGCCCGTCGTCAGTTCGCGCTTTCCACCACCAAGCACTGGTGAACTAATGGCCGGCATAACATGCTAGACATGACCAAACCCAAGTTGGTAAATTATCTTGGGGCGATATGGCCGGAAACAGTAAAAGCGGCTGCACCGCAATACGGATCTAGGGCGAACAGTACCCGTTCGTCTATACGTGAACATTTTAACTGCAGAAAAGGCCTACGGACGTTTCACTTACTTTTTCCCATGGTGGTGTGTTATAGCTATTTGACCAAACACCGATGAACTTGTCTAACCAAAGTCTATATAAAGGAGTACAAACTCCTTTACATTTAAGCAAACACTGGCTGAATCTAAACTATATGGCGCTTGAATCAAAGTGGAAGGTACGTTCTCGAAAATGTATGGGCAAAGAGCCGATACAATGGGCTGAACAAAATTGCTGCCCATACAAAAAATAGACGTGCAGTCACGGACAAAGGTAACCCGAACAAAACAATATCTACCAGAATACACCAATAGCGCGATTTCTTTCCGTGCACGTTAAAATAACGCGTGCCTTAGTTACAAATACAAAATTGCGAAATGGGTTTTCCAAATATACCAATAGCCCGCAATTATTGTAACTAACATGCAGTATTTTTTTCAGTTTTCTGTGTTATGGGTCATATTTTCGTGATCCAATATCATTCGTCTATGACTGTACGTGTCCCCTTAAGGGCACAAGAATCGAATTCTCAGAACATTGGCCGCTACAAAAGTAGAGCGCAGGCAGACCGGAAACCCTGGTCGTGTTGAGTCGCAGGCAATGTGGTGGGCAGAAATTAATCAAAGTTCACCAGGGCTCCCTGCATGCTCTCACCTAAGGGGCACCGAAGTTGTTCCCATTCATGCAGCATTTCTTGCGTTGATGCCGGCGTGAAGTACGGCCGGAAGGAGGCAATGAGAACTCCCAGCTCTGCGTCCAGGCCCCTAAATGTAAAACACAGTTCCCCTTTTGAGAAACTCCCCTTTTCCTCCAGTTTCGGTTTTGAAATCGCCAATCTTCACAGGCAGTTTGTGTCACCGGCATTCTCGTTTGAAAGGCAGTGTTTTTCAGTTAGCACTCTGCTTAAGCGTACCATTAGATGATATAACCTTTTCGATGGGGAACATCCGAGTGAGAGAGAGAGAGAGAGAAACTCTAATCACAGTAAAAGTGAGCATATTTGTGGTCGGGGTCTTCAGTCCAAGACACCGTTGGTACGGCCGGCCGTCTTTGCCCTTTCCACTAGCAAAAGCTGCGTTTTAGGAGACGAGCTGGCCAGCGTATTCTGCCACTGCTCGCGTTAGGGGTTGGGGATGGGGGGAAGATCTGGGTTCAGTTGACATTCCAAGACAATATGGCGACGTTTGTCTTTAAGGTAAGGGGTAATTCATTCTTAATCAGCGAGCACTTCCCGCATGAAGCAACCATTTTTTGGTTGCTTTTGTTTCTTTCTTTGTTTCCATACAGTTTTTTTTGGTATTTTAGGGCGATGTATGTCTTTCAAGCCTGGCTTTTTTGTATTATGGCATCTGTGTGGTTTGGCAGGTCACTACTTAGAATTAAGTGCATCAGTAAAGGGGAATTTTAGGCAGGTAACTCTAGAAAGCACGACTTTTTCTGCATCGATCACTAGAAATTGAATAAACGTGAACATTGTACGTACTATGTTTATATCGTCATCTCTGCAATAATTTTATGTATAAAGCAAATTTTCTGAATGCTTGGGCACAGTTTTGCATTGTATTCGCGGAAGTCAGCCGTTGAAGGGGATAGGATCAGTGATCAAGGATTGTTTAGATATTGCGAATTTAGTCTCACGTTAGGATCCAAAACGTCATTGTAAGGTCTGCTGTAAGCATGCTGTAAAAAATTCTAATCCTGTGGGATTTACCACTGATGCCTTCTGTTAGAGGAAGCATTTTACTATGATTTGATTTTTAATTCTAACAACTCAAAGGAATTGGTGCAGTAGTCCACCAACACTGTGTTTCGTAACTTTCCCACACTTCGGTAGTGAATGGTTAACAGCGTTTTGGAAATTGCTAAACACTACATATACTGCCACAGTTATATGAGTCGATCTATACTCATTGAAGGTTGTTACGCTGCCAACGACGGTGATGAGGTGTGGCACTCAGTGACTAGGGCATTGAACTAGTTATAAGGAACAATGAGGGCAATTATAATGACCGAGAAATTGCTTTTCTCGGGTAGGCGAACAATTACGGCGTTCCTTTGAACTTTCTAGGAATGTAAAGACGAAAAGACGTTTGAACCATCTTTAGATCTGCTGATAAACGTTTTTGCAGAACGCCGCCATAACCGCCACCATTTGACGAGACCTGGAACAGCACCACCTCGATTTCCTTCTGCTCTCTAGCCATTGCCAATAGCACCCTGTCTGCCACCGTACGTACTTCCACATCTCGAGGGGGCTAGCAGTGCACGTACGGGAATGGCCTGCCCTACTATGGCACGGCATTTTCTCTTTCCTGGTTCGTACTCCTTAGATCGCACTATTATTTGTACCTCCAAATTTCTTGTACCTTGCAGCGTGCGTGCTTAATTTAGAGATATCTAAGGCTTTTGCAAAAAAAAAGAACGCTGGTGTTTCTGAGAGTGATGCACGGAGCAGAAGCCGGGTGGTCAAAGAGAATACGTAGCACGCATCTCCGAAATGCTTCATCGCGGATATTTAGTGTAACTGGGGTGAATTCCAGGTATATATTTAAGGCATAAACAAAATTCCACTCAGCAACCCTATTCACATAGAGGGTACCGTTCCGATGTCAGTATTTATATCACGTACAGGAATTTTGGCAGCCTTGGCTATGCTTTGCTTATAAACTGCTCTTTATCATTCCGATTGCACTTGTATAGTGCACTGTTTTTACTTAAAAGACACAGATAGATGATTTTACCTATGCTCGGATCCGCGATGTTTGGATCAATACCATCTAGAAAAGCATTCAGACATGCAGAACGAACACAGGACCCTCGGGCGTGCTGATGCCCCACAGGACAAAGCTGAAGTCAGTCGCAGCGATTCTACTGGTGTCTTTAGTGCAAAGTGCACCCTGTGAAAGAAAGACCAGCGGAAATTGGGTGAATTGGTGGTGACTTCGTATTTCACGTATGTTGCGTGGCAAATATACTTACTGCGCACAGTTCTTCATAATTCGTGCAAATAATGGCATCACAGCAAACAAGAACAAGAGGGGGAACAGTTCATGAGAGGATATACAAATAAAGCATAACAATATTGTACGCGCAAACATGAAAAAAGAACGCGTAGATTGAATGCCTTCAGTAAACGCCGTCCTCCATTTGAGCGGAAGTTTTTTGGAAGTACAGATTTAGTGGGCGGCGGGGAAATTCCGTCCTGCAAAAGACTATCAAAGATATGAAAACCGCACATTGCTTGAGCTGTCTCCCTGTTTGGCTATATGTATGTAGGTATGTATATGTGTTTATGGATGTGTGTATGCATGTATGTATGTATGTATGTATGTATGTATGTATGTATGTATGTATGTATGTATGTATGTATGTATGTATGTATGTATGTATGTATGTATGTATGTATGTATTTATGTATGAATGTATGTATGTATGTATGTATGTCGAGTCTAAACTCGATCTAACTAAACCATATATTACGAATTTTGCAACCTAACGAACAAATTCAGATTCCCCCGCAAGTGCCTAAACGGTTCAATGCATTTATGAACTCGAAGTAACGATAGAGATTTGGCGTCATTCCCGCTTTAAAGGAGCCATGAAGAGAAAACAAAAGTTTGTTTTATTCGAAAGATTAGGTGTTTCATAGTACCCCAAGCGCTTTCCCGGAAGCAAATGATGCTTTATTCACTGAGAAATAAGGGAATTTAAGCCAAAATTTTAAATCTCCCGCTAAAATTGAACATTCCGTGACGTGTACAATGGCGTCATTGAGCCGGTCCATGAAACAGATACTTAGTATGTCGACTCCATATAGCACCCACACGCGGGAGTCGATCGAGACGGCGGCCATTTTAAAAATACTAGTAAAACCTAGTGCACCCGCAGCCGTAGTCATGGAATCACCTGATGCGGAGAACAAAACTCTCGCCGAGGAGCTCGGGCTTGCATTTAACAACCTCACACCACAAAAACGCTCAATGCTTCTAAGTGCACGAGCGGCAAGAGTTGTGGGATACGCGGTGGACGGGAAAGCGACCATTCCGCGATAGCCACAACAGACGAACGCCCAGCCGTCGGTACCGCTGCCTCGTCAGCCCCGTCGCGACGGACGAATATAGACTGGTACGTATGGGCCGTATTTTGATTACGGTTAATAATAGTTCAATTTCAGTAGCAGTATCACTTATGCCAGTTGGCCGGTGTCGTGTATGGAAAGCCGTTCGCGCGAGCTCTCTGCTTCGACCAGAAAGATACGAGCGTCAATGCGCGGTGTTTACGGCATTTTTTTCCCCAAGGTCAGAGTGATTTGACGAATTCGGCGACGAGCACCAGCATGTCCCAGGAGTGAGCTAACGTAAGGGTCCCTGCCGTAATCACTTCGTCGGAAATGAAGCGAGCACAGTCGTACTTCCTTTAGCTCCCTTTCTCCTCCGTTTGCAAAGTTCACAAAACGTAGCCACTTGCTTTGCCGCGGTTCGTCGTTTGGCCGCACATGAAAGAAGATCTCTTCACCGGCCGGGATGTCGCACTCCCTCGACGATTTGCCCGTACTACATGGGCATTTCAAAACGCAGCAACGAAATTTCATTGTAAAGTACTCGAACAAACTGAAGTTTTCAGTGGTTGTAAACTGGAAACGAGCTCGTAACGACAGCAGCAAGCCAACACCATTCGAAACTTACGCGACGACTGGCACTATCTCGTCGCTTCTTGCTGTTCCTTACTCCCCTCGTTTCTATTTTTACCTTTGCTGGTTGGCGATATGACGGCCAACCTCCTGTGAAGGGATTACGATACGAAGCAAGGTCGCGGCTATGCGTGCTGGCACGGTTCGTTGGCCCCGAAGAGCCTCGAACCCGAAAATTCGTCTGCGCGACGGCGAGATGTCGGGCTCGGCCGCGGCGCTAGTTTCGTACGCATTGGCGCACACGCTTGCGAGTTCGTTCGGACCTTCAAGCGTTTACTCCACCGTTCTTTGTCATAAAAAGAATGTGCAGTATGTTTCACGGGAATTTAGCTCGCTATGCAAGCTGTAAGCCCTGCCTAACATGCGTTTGCTTTTGCCGGCCTCCGCCAATCGCAGAGCATTCCCAAGTGACATCACAGGTTCTGTTGCGAAAAATGAGCTGGTTGGTCGCATGGTCATTTCCTTTTTTCCTAATTACGTAGCTTATTTGAGCGAAGTTTGCGTTATAAGTGGTGTCGTTATGGTTCTAACGAGGCAATCTTTCGAATGAACCAAACTTCTGTTTTCTCTTAATGGCTCCTTTAACGATTTTTTAGTTCCGCAAGTGCTCAACACAAACAAGAAGGAATCCCGGCCCAGACGCCGTTACGACGGAGATAGTGATCGATGAAGAAATCGCGCAGTGACTTTCACGTTCATACGGCGTTCCAGAGGATGCAGATGACCCCGCTCCCGAATTTCCAGAAGCTTGGGTGATTAACTTTGTGATAGTGGAGCATCCGAAACCCCTCGAGCGAAACCGGCGGAATCGTGCGCATCACGTCTGGCATATTCAGCGCGCCGTATGGGGGACGCTTACGTTGCTACAGTACAGCAAGTGATATCATCCACATGCAGCGCCATCTCAACTTGATCAGCCATACTCATTCCTTAGCACAAACTAGATGACCCCACGACTACTTTGAAATCCCCAGCCTGGCTGTCAGCCACGACCGGCACGTGGCATCCGTTTTTCTATGTGTTCTGTTCTTCCACTAAATTATGAGTACTTAATCGCTTGAGACACAGTTCAGCACTGTTCAAGCATAAACCAGGCAAGGAAAGGGCTTCACTGTAGCGAACGGAACCACTGCTCATCGTTCATCAACTATGACTTGTTTACGGCTTCGTTGTGCATTGTACGGCGGGCGCTTATCAGAAATCCTACCAATTCAAATTGTCATGACCGTGTTTGTGCATTGAAGAGTGCGTTTTAGACGCTGACGTTGCGTCATCTGTCATCGACTGTGTTTTTGTGGTGTATGAAGAAGGCTCCCATGGGAAAATCGTGTCGTTTTGGCCGCTGCTATCACCTCGGACAAGTGCGAACCCACCCCAGTTAGCACTGAACACCCTTGTGACAGTGGCACCATTGGCTCATGGTATACTAAGTACTTCATTTTTGTTTGGTGCTAAGTTCTCGTCGCTGCTAGCGGGCGTGAAATGACGATATCATGGCTACGACGCCACGCCATCGACAAAGTTGACAACATGAGTGGGTGGGCCTTCGATGGCTACGTGCATCCATGAATGGGTTGGCTGTGTTGATTTGCTTACCCCCGGTGGGGTAAGTTAGATTTTCTTACCCTCAGTGGCCACCAGTGCAGCAGTGTAGCGAGAGAACACACTTATAAATGCGCCACGCCATAGTCTCGCCTCCTTAGAGCAAATTTCCTGGACCGGTTAAGTCCCCTAAATAATCCGGAAATAGCATGATTCGGAATTTTAAAGTGCTTGAACTCCGCCTTAAAATACTGTCATCACGTTTCATGGGGGTCGCTAGAGCTCGTGCCTCCTACATTCCGCTCTATCTCGGGCCTTCTGGCATAGCAACCCAGGTGGTGGACGCTATTGACTTGCTCAGAAGGTTTACTGAGGCTCACGAAAGAACCGGTAACCCGCTTTATGCGCTTGGTCGCTACAAAAAGTCTGTCTGCCAAATGATAAGGAACCGCACACCGAGAAAATCACTGGATTTTTGTCAGAAAACTGATTCGTTTCCGCGAGAACCTCTAACCATGTATTGTTAATATTTTCACCATGGACGTTTATGCGTTAATAAATTATCCCCACGCAAGGGCCCCGGCAGCCGCAATTACGATGTCTCGGTAGCTGCAAGGATCACCTGCCGTTGGTCATTGAATTTATAGAATCAAGTAATTGTAAAATGTTCTGGTTTTACGATATCGTCGATTTTTTAGAATAATTCACGGTTCCAGTGGCTAGGTTAGGTCCCCTCTCAACTGTGTGTGTAGGTATTTTTGTATGCATGTAAGTATGTATGTATGCATGTATGTATGTATGTATGTATGTATGTATGTATGTATGTATGTATGTATGTATGTATGTATGTATGTATGTATGTATGTATGTATGTATGTATGTATGTATGTATGTATGTATGTATGTCTGTATGTATGTATGTATGCATGTATGTATGTATGTATGTATGTATGCATGTATGTATGTATGTATGTATGTATGTATGTATTGATGGATGGATGTATGCATTTATGTATGTATGTATGTATGTATGTATGTATGTATGTATGTATGTATGTATGTATGTATGCATGTATGTATGTCCCTTGATTCAGCCATCCAGCAAAAAGATAAGATTTCTGAAGCGAGAAATTTTAAGCCACAACTTCTTCAAGCAACGAAGTTCTGGTATCATACTTCATTCTTGATGCTAAACATCAATACATGACTGGTAACTGCCGTGTACTTTCATTTTAATATAAATATCTGTGGGTGTTTTTCGATAGCAAACGAAAGGAATACGCGTTGAAAACAGTGTTTCGACCCAAAATATCACAAAAAGCTCGTGCCCTTGCCTACACATCGTGGCGGCATTCCAAGCAGCCGCACTCTAACGAAACGTTCTAATAGATTGCGCGCAAGCAATGAACACGAGAAAATTCAATGCGCTTGAGCAAACCTCCCCCTTGTTTCTGGTGGGATGTGTATGTTATAGCTCTACAATAGTTTAAGGGAAAGGCTTCTAGTCACAGACATTACAAACTGACCTGGCAGCGACGCTCATATCAACGAAGAACGATTGCAGCCATAGTGGTAAATAATGCCATAGGGTAAGGCTGCCCTGTACATAGTTCTAATTTGTGAAATTTAAAGCTTCATTGGCGTGAAAAGCTCTGGGCGATAAACTTCTCAGCGCTACTGTTTCATGTATATTTTCTTGCATATAAAGATAAACACGACCTAAATTTACAAACTCATTGGGCAACGGAGGCAACAGCATTACAGGAATGCAAATGTTAAATTAACAAATAATTGTCAATAAACGAACCTGTAAAGACTTTAAAACTTTTGTTTTAAACGCAAGGTTGTTGAAGCGCCGCCAAAATTATTCTTTTCCTTCACAAAAGAATTTCCGTTGCACGCGCTTCAGCAATTGTTGGCTCTGATTAGCAAAAATTAAGCAATGGTTTACCTCATGCTCTTTTTATTTTCGAGCTAATGAAATGCGAAGGCAAGTAGGTTGTTTTGGATAGAGTACTAGTAAGTTGTCGCCTAAATTCTTTCTTCACAGTACTGACGCAGCATGAACCAAATATGTTAAACATTATAGCTTACATTTTGGCTGCATTTCAAAATAACTTCACAACTACAACCACCTCGATGTTCAAACAGATGTCGAAGCAAGTTGTAAGCACTGCTAATTGCCTAGGCAGAACGAATTGCGAGACTGGGGAGACGACATTTGCAACTGTACGAAACTTCAAAAGTGCAATTTTTTCTAGAACCTTCCTTCAAGCCGGCCAGCTAATGTCGGCTGTTACGGCGCACTGCTAACTCTGCAGTCCCAAAATTATTATACAGCTACCACGTTTATCGCTAGTCGGGCTGGGCACAACCAACGAAAAGTCGACATCATGCACGAATTATGCAAGAACTCAATATTGAGCTTTGATGTTTTATAGCACTATGAGCGCTTTTCTGGTAGCAAAAGATGTTTCATTCATGGAGGAATTAAACAATTGCCCGCAATATTTGTATTCCACACCTGCATTGCCTCTTTTGTGATGTCAACAGTGAATTCTTAGAGGCAGGTGCATGATATTTGAAGAGCATTAGACAACGTAGAGGCGAATAGCTCGAATGCTTTTTCCGCGTTGTCCTGGAGCAGAAATTCTGCCCAGTCAGTTTTTCCGATTTCTTCAAGAAATAAGGCCGCGTTTAGACTATGCTTAGTGAACAGCATACCGTCGTTCCTAGAGGAAATGTTTATTTGAACGAATATGGGGTAATGGTGTGTTATTTCTACCTCAATCACTCCTGAAGAGGGTACAGGAACAAGATTAGATGAGGCGTGGTCGATTAACGTGCTAGGTCCAGTGGTAGAACATCGAGTTGGAAGTGTAATAAGGCATTCGAAACCGTATCCGTTTAGAACGTTAGTGTATTTGACGTAAGAAGGAGTTGTAGAGTCAAGTAGGTTGACGTTTATGTCACGCATTATAACGACGTTTTTCTTTTATGATGATAACGGGTGCAGGACACTATTTAACGCTGTACAGATATCAGTAAGACATGATGAGGGCGAACGATAAATGCAACCGATAACTAATTGCTTAGTATCTTTGGAAGGAATGCATCAAGAAATTCAATCCGAACAGATTCGCACTTATGTAAGTCCAGTGACAAGTCAGAGCGACGGCGATAAGATGATGAAGATGCGATGCAAATTTCTGCCCCACCATGGCCATTATATGTTCACGATGGCAGTATTCAGAGGTGTACCCTTCAAACGCGAATAGATTTCCATCACTCGGAGTCAACCACATTTCACTCAAGCAGATAATAGAAAAACGGTGACGAATGGTTGATAACAGACATGTTATTTCATCGAAATGTTTTCTTAAACTACGCGTGTTTAGGTGAATGATGGAAGTAGAAACAGAAGATAGGCGATTTACAAGTTCAGAAGGGCTGAAGTAGTTGTCCATAAAGGCGAGGGCATTCAATCAGCACAAGTGCAAGATTCAAGAGAAGATAGCCAGGTTGGATTCAGAGGAGATACGGAAGGATCGGCTGTCTTCAGTTTGGCGGGCTTTTATTTGGCAGTTTTCTGTCCAAAGGAGCAGCCACCCCTTTTCTTTTTAAAGCAAAGCTTTTTACCTCTACCCCCCAAGTGTTCTTTCGCGACCGTTGGTGTCACCAGAAAACTCCCGCGAACAAATAAAATAATTTACTGCCCCGCCAGGAATCGAACCTGGAACTAACAGAGTAACAAAGCAAGAGCCCGTTGTGTTACCGATTTAGCTACGAGCCCAAGTGGAGACGAGGAAGAAAAGTGGTGCACTCACCGAGCCCATATAAGTGTTTAACCCCTGCATTCTCGCCGAATGCCACGCGATAGCGTTTAAAGAAAGCTCACACCAACCCATGGCATCTCACTTCTAGTACGACAGTGTGCTGAAGCCTGTGGCTTCCAGTACACACGTAAAAATTCGCAGCTCTTTGTCGTCCGCCCTCACGACAAACGACACCCCAAAGAACACATTCAAATACTCCTTGATGGCCAGGCCATCACTCCAAAGCCCCAGCATCAAGATCCTGGGCCTACATTTTCAGACGAACACCAAGAGTGACGGATCCTTGAGTGCCTCAAACACACTATCAATAAAATCATACACATGATCAGGCGAGTTGACACCAAAAAGCGAGGCCTCAAGGAATCCCATACCTTTCGATTAGTTCAAGCATTTGTCCTGTCGAGAATCACTGACGTCATCCCTCTGTCTTCTTCTCGGCAAGGAGGACTTAAGATGCTTTATATAATCATTAGAAAGGCGGTTGAGCAAGCCATTGGTCTTCCCATGAGTGCCTCCACCGAAAGGCTGCTTAAAACGGGGCTTTACAACATGGTGGAAGAGCTGATGGAGGGCCACCTTTCTAACCAGAAGCTCCGAATGAGCAGAACTTCGGCGGGTCGCAGCATCCTTCTCCAGATTAGCTGGGCAGCACAGAATGCCAATCCACTTGATATACTCCTGGACTTTTGGCGACAAGAACTAAACATGCTCCCGTTGCTTAGAAATATCAATCCCTCACACGACGCGGGTCGTCGACAAGCACGGGCTCAAACGCTCAACACCAGCCTCGGTGGGCATCATGCAGTTATCTACAGAGACGCCACCCAACATCGAGGGCAGCAGTACGCCATCATCGTGGCTACCTCCAGAACCAACGTTCTTGCGTGTGCCTCCCCAGAGACCGAAGAAATGACGGCAGCAGAAAAGGCAGCCGTCGCCTTGGCTCTCACTCAACCAGGGGTTCGGAAGCTAGTAACCGATTCCCAACGAGCCTACCAGAATAACCAGTCGGGTTTGGTGTGCCGACCTGAAATGCGTGTGCTGAGAAACCACTCACGAAATGGTTCCATTCAGCTCATCTGGACACCAGCCCACGCTTCCATGGAGGGCAAGGAATACACCCCCCAAGGTGCTATGGAGCTGCCCGAGGGCAGTCACTCGCTCCTCTAGTTCAGGGAGATAACCCAGCATTATCGCCTTCTGAGACAGACCCCATTTTCGCCTTACCCTGATCTCTACATAGAAAAACAAACTACCCTACGGCTCATACAATCCGGCTCCTTCCCGCACCCTATGCGCCTTCACTTAATAAACCCGAATCGCTATGACGCTGAAAGTAAATTTTGCTCAGAAGTAGGAGCCCTCTGCCGCATAATCGGGGTGTGCGACTTCAGCCCTGAGCACCCTCCTGTCTTTCCGTCAACTACACAGCAAGAGCAATGTGAGATGCTGCTGTCCAGCCCCTCTCTGCCTACCTAGTTTCAGCTGGTGGGCAGAGCACATGCGGCGCGTACTGAATATGCGCTACAGTGAAGAAGGAACCACTCCCCTGGACAGCAGTCTGTGCCGTTCAGAAATTTGAATAGAAGTATTTCCTTATGCTCTCCCTCCTCCTCTTGCTCCTCCCCCGTCTCTGCAGCCGATCTCATCGCCTCCGTCCTGCGACGGCAGAGACGGAGAAATCAGATCGTCTAACCAGGTTTGAGCTTTAATTAAAAAAAAAAGAGTTTCCACTCATGTGCCACACCAATACAACTCAACCAACCACCGTTGATGCATCGTGCATTAATTTAACCTTACCAAGAATATCTCTTTCAAGTAATAGAGGGTGTGGTTAAGTGCATTCCACTTCTCTCTGGTTTCACTATTTGTAGAGCGACGTGAGTGAATTTAGGTGACGTCGCATGGGTAATCCTTGTGGGTGTCATTTACAGCTTTGCTTTCCAACCACATTCACAGTGTGGATTGGCGCTAATTTTTTTTTCAGTTTCAGGGCTTGTGCGAAGAGCCGTTTAGTCTCCTGGGTGAGGTGCTCGTTCAAAAAACGGGTTGCTTATCTTCACCCGAATAACCCAAGCTGCCAGTGTTCAGCCAAGCCTTCCGCGCCTTCTTCACAAAGAAATTTTTGTGCGTACGAGAATAGAAGCGTGCAATTATGTTCTGCTGACCAGACTTGGTTGGTACCCTGTGCACAATTTCTAGGTCGGAAGCCGAGACAGGACATTTCGCTTGTTCTCCGATCGAGGAAATGATCGCGACGCAATCTTCCCCCTGAGTGACAGGTACCCCTTTCACTACGACATTATTGATCCTTGAATACCTCTCAAGGGCAGACACCCTGGTTTTTAAGGCGGCGTTTTCAAGTTTCAGGGCTTTATTGGATTCAAGCAGCTCCACTTGCTTAGTGCGTACGCCCTCGACCAAATCATTTAGAAGGCCCATGCTATCCTCCATTTCAGAGATTTTAGAGTTGGAGGAACTGGGGTCGACACCAGCGTCGAGAAGTTTAACTTTGAAGCTTTCGACTAGTTTTGCAACTAGCGCGTCCAATCTTTCCTCAAATCGCGCCTCAAGTACCTCAATTTTTTTAACTAATTCAGCATTGGTCGGCATAGTAAATCGTACACAGCAAAAACAATGGAACGCTTCGGCAGAGCACAACAAATCTCAAGAGCACTGCAGCAAGAGTGGTTGGGGCACAGGTTCGGCCTTTTTAAAACCCGAGAAGAAACTGATACAAAGTACCAACCTATGCAAATACGAGAAGACGCTTAGCGATCTTTCCGTGGCCGCAAGCACTGCTGCAATGAAGCTGGCTGCCTTCCGATGACGCCTGTGAGTTTTCTCGGATACATTACGAAAATAAAGAGTAATCTAATCACATCTAGGCAATAAATACACCTTCGTGATGACACGGACGCAAAAATAACATTGCGTTCGTGCCTACATAGTTAATTATTTTTGAAGCGACCTCACAAAGGTTAGAAGATATTTTTACGCTTATTACATTTTTGTAATTCAGGTACTAACCGACAAATATACTCCTAATTTGATTTGATTTGGTCCCCCAATAGCAGAAATAGTTTCTTTTGCTACTGCTGCGATATACATGGTTTAGCGTTGCTAGTTGATTGAACGTGGGCTACGGTGTCGGATATAGGGTGCAGTAAAGCTTGAGGTTTGTGTAGTTGGAAGAGCTGGGGCAAGGTGTTCGTTTGAATTCAACGGAAGAGTGTTTGATCCATTGTTTGCAATTCGGGATGAAAACGTGGGAATTTCACTCAAGTTTCTTTGTAACAGCTTAGGATGTCGGCATATACGGGCATTACGGTGGCGGAGAAATCAGTTTGGAAGCTGGGAGTCTCGTTCTCAGGACTGGTATATACTTTTAACAGCGGAGCTGTTATAGAAGCCGTAAGTTCGGTGTTGCACGAGAAGTGTGCCAAGGGAATTCCCAGTGCTCCTGAGCGCGTGCCGTGCGGCGACCGCAGAGCGTCCTCGACTCACGCCGTGTGTTTAGCAAAAACAACGAACACTCCAGCGCGGTCGCCAAGCGCTACGGGCATGTGAAAATCTCCAGCGCTAAAGCTAAGGTTGAAAAGACACCTTCCTTAGGAATGGTCACCGCGGGAACCAAATTTTCTAGAGGCCATTATCGATAATTTGAGACATGGCTACGAGCGTGGCAATCCTTCCCAAGACGACATGCAGATCACCCCGCTGCTGCCTCGAGTCGATGACGAAGATATTGTGAAAGTCTATAATGCTCACGATGATTTTGCATCCACCAATTGCCGCGAAGAAGGCGACGACATCTTCGATGCTAATGGCCACGGTTAGTAGCCCCCCAGGCAGCACAGGACTGTTCGGCCTAAAGTAGGCCGGTGTACTTTGGCCGGTGATTTTCTGTCCGGCCGTTTTCCGGCAGCCATGTTCGGCCCATGTCCAAATGTGGGCCCGCTGGCCGTATACGGCCGTACTCTTATGGCTGTCCAACGGCCAGTGTCCGTCGGCCAGTCGACCGGCTTACGGTCATACGGCCAGATTCCAGCCGTAGGGCTCCGGCCATTCCAAAGCCACCCGTGTACGGCCGAAGTACGGCCGCCGGAGGACAGCCGAGATGCGGTCGTCGGACTCGAGCCGGACTACAGCTACCGGAAATACGGCCGTGCTACGGGCATTGGAGTTCAGCCACAGTACGTTAACTGTACTGAGGCCGGTCACTGCATGTCGCGCAAGCAGATGACTCATTCGCGCAGTGCAGAAGCAGCACAAACCCAGCATTTTGGGTCCAATGCAGCCAAATCAAAGTGAGCTCGCGCGCAACCACCAGCCGTCAAGCTTTCAGCGCAGCCTTGCTTAATTACCAGCCTCAGTTGACATCAAAATTCATTTATTAAACAGTGCTCACAAATTGTCGTTCCTTTAATTGCTGTGCCTCATTTACTGCCGAACACAGAAAATATTCAGTTCATTGTAGAGCTTGAATAGATGTATTGTCCAGGTCCTGATATCCTCTTTGGGGTGGCTTACCTGTAACAAACGGGGAAAGAGGAGGGGAGGGGGGGGGCGGCGGAGGGCGTATACTTTAGTGGGTTGAATTTCAAAATTGCACCGGTTTTAGCCAATTTCTTTTAGGGCAATATTCCGGAACACTTTCATGCTATGACTACATAAACTATTTGTATAACAGTTGCTTCACCAATTTTGATGTATATAAAACCGGCGTAAATGCCTTTACGAAGCGTTGTGGTTATCAACAAAACACTCAGGAGCATTTAATATAACTCCTTCACAAAAAAGTATGTCCAGTTTCTGCCCGTTTTTCTTGCAAAGACATTTTCTACTCGATCAACTTTTCTGATGATCTTGCGCACGGCTGATCCTAAGAAGGAGCGAACAGGTACTTTCATTTTCAATCTATTTTAATGTTGTTTTCATGAGTATACGTCCACACCACTTAATAGTCCAAAAGAACTTAATTTTCATCTAATGTCATACTACGTTCAAAAAATTCTAGACGCGTTGCGAATAGACGCCATGCTTCAGGTGGCTGCAGTTGTATCCCTTTGTGTTCCCGCAAGGAAAGGCGTTCAATTAGAGTTACATAATTTGTTTCAAACCAATAACATAGCAATGCGAGCACGCATAAAGGAAACCTTGCATACTGCAACGAATCGGGCAATAAATATTTTATTGGTCAAGGTTGAATGCGTAGGGTTCTCAACCCGTCGGAGGCAAACTTGCGCCTCTGGAAGTTTATTTATTTATTTGTTTATTTATTTATTTTTATTCATTGTTTTATTTATTTATTTGATGCCTGCTTGCCTTTGCATGCATTACAGAAGGGAGATACATAACACTAAGCATTAAATATGAGACAAAATAACAAAATAATTCTACAAAGCGCGCTGAAAATCGACAATATAAACAGTTAATGCAATCATACGTGGAAGATAATTACACTGCAGTATTGATGTAAAATAAAATGAATCGCGCAAGGCGTCACCTTTAAAGGAAAGTTAATAATTTGCTTTAAGCTAGCGGTCCCACTTTGCGATATGTAGAATGGCTCTTGGACATACTTCTCCCATTCTACTCCAGTTTTCGAATGATAGATATTACGAAAAAAGTTCAACCACCGGTTTCGTCTGTGATCTTTCACGTCCTGCCATTTCAGTTTACTTTTACTTTCTGTCATGCTAAGTTGAGCGTGCCAATTACCTAATACGAATCGCACTGATATATTCTGTATGTTTTCGAGCGTATCAACCAGCTCTTTGGTGTAGGGATCCACGAATACACATGCGTACTCCAAGATTGAGCACACATGAGTGAAATACGGTTGTTCTTTTCAGTTAGATGGAGGTTCACTGAAATTTCGTCTCAGAAAGCCAAAAACATATGCAACCGTAACTTTTATGGTGTGAACCTGCCTATTTAACCTCTAACTACTCCCTATATAAACTCCTAGGTATTTATATTCCTCAGCCGTTGTCACAGCAGCATAATTTACGGTATACGTATTCAATTGGAATGAAGGTTTTCTTGTAAAGGTGCCGTTAACACACTGTTTAACATCCAAAAACGTTTCTGAATCAGCACACCAGGATGTTATTAAATTCGAATAAAGCTGCAGGTATACGGAATCACGTTCATTCGCTATAGTCCGGTAAACTACACCGTACTTTTGAACAAAGCTATAGGGCCAATAGTCATAACAATGCAAAAACCGCTTCATTCAGTTCATAGGATGAAATGTATACTACGCAGAAGCTGATATGGAACACCATCATTTGCTTTTTTGCAGTCCAAGAATATACAGTCAACCACTTTAAGCTTATCTATTTCAAGAGCCAAATCGTGCGTGAACTCAACAATCTGCGTTGAGCAAGAAAATCCTGACAAAATCCGTGTTTGCTAGGATGCTGGCGATTATGTTTAACCAAATGAGTCATATCCCAAGAGTAGCTAAGCTCACCTCCAAACATCGGAACTAAATTAACAGCTAGGCTTCGTGAGTGACAAGGCTCTGTTGTTATCGCAAATTTAAAATAATTTTTTTTTCTAAATAGGCAGTCGTAAAATCCCATGAAGTAACATAGTGCAGGGCATGAAGTTGATCCTACCAATGCACGAGCGAGTCTCTTCTACGTTTATAACCAACAACATAGTGCAACATTGCTTGTCGCAGTTTAATTGTACGCAGAATAACTTGCGCTTTTGCTCGCACTTGCCTTTCTTTGGTGGGGAGTCCTTGACATGGTGGTGGTTTGGCTCCTGCGTGGCGGCCGCTTGCTCGACGCCCTTGAAGGCCAGTTATTCTGGTCAACCATCTCTATCTCGGATCGGACATCTCTGCCGGGTTGATGTCTCCAATGCTCTCCATTTCTTGAGGGGGCGAATAGCCTCGAGCTGATGCGTCGACGAAGCCGGCGGCAGAGGCGTGGTAGCGGCAATGACTGGCGAGGCTTAGCTCACCCGTCGGTGTGGCCCAGTCTTCTTGTGGCAATAAATGACATTTCGATGGCCTAAAAGGTTCCCTGATAATGTCCAGTGAGTCCTTGCACCTTGCCCGTTCACCGAGAACACTCATTACTGTTTGACAAAGGATGTTCGTTCATTTAAAACGTAGAAACACGGAGCGGATGAAAAACGCGTCCCCGTCGTTCGGCTCCCTAACGGCTTTTTCTCGGCCCAGGAAAAAACCGGTAGGTCTCCTTCCAAACACATCTGTGCATGAATTCACGGCGCCCAGGCGCGAACCGTTGTTCAGCTGTATGCCGTTTGCCGAAAAAATGACGTATAACCAGATACCTTACGTAGGCCGGTCTTCTCTTGAACACCGGTTGCCAAATATTGTGTGGCCATTCGCTTGCCGTAATTCGGCCGAGGACAGCTAACCGAATGAGAAACGTATATTCTGGGGCCGTACGTCGGCCGGTATCCTTCATAACACTGGTTGCCCGAAGAAAACGAATATTCTACCGCCGGACGCGCGGTTCACCGTTGAAACAACGAATGCACGGCAGCCGCGCTCCGGCCGGTCTCCTTTCGAACACCAACTGCCGCAAGAATACGCATATTCTGTGGCCGGTCGCTTGCCGTGCTTCGGCCGATTACCGATTCCCGAAGAAAAAACGGATGCCCTAAGGCCGTACTTCGGCCGTTCTCTTTCTCAACATCGGCAGCCGTAAGAGAACGGAATATCTGGCAGCCGGTTAGCTGCCGTTGTGCGTCCGGACACGGGCGGGCGGAAAAATGCCGAAGGGCTGTTTACCGAATGTTGGCCGTTCAACGCATGATCAGTGGCTGCCAGAACCTGAATGCTGGCCGGACATGCTAGAAAGCGGCCATAGACGGGCCGGTCTTGGGGCACACTTTCTGTGCCACGTGGGACCGCAACTAAGCAAATAAAAACGACACTGAAGCTTAACTACAGTTCCCGCAATGCTCAACTTCAAAAGCTACGCCATTCAAGTCTTGCGCGTCAGTGCAACCTTCCCTAAACATTTTTTTTGTGACACGTCCTTTTAGTGTGAATAATTTACTTAATCCCGGACCACCAAATGTAGAAAATGCAAGCTGCATTGTGAATAAATTAGCAGAAAATAGACAAACCCACCACCTTATCGGCATAGGAGCTTTTTTATTCTTAGTACGCGCGTTCTGGGAAAATGGAAACATGCGTTTTTATTGTGAAAAAATAGGCATTACAAAGGTGAATTAAAAATGCGAAGGCCAAATATTTTCGTAGTTGCTAGTCTGTACAATAACACCTAACTCACCAATCCGGATAACTGTTGAAATCTTCCCTACATATGTGTGCGGGCTAAGTACCATGTATTTAATCATGGCTGTGCATAGGCATGAGTACGAAGGGTTCGGCTAAGCAGAACTCTTTTTTGAGATCGGCATTAGACATGGAAAGAAGGAAGAAAAAGTAACTATTTTCTTAACACAATATTCCCGCAAAGTGGAAAAAACACTTGGCAGCTGTGGCAAGCGACGGACGGCCCACTGCGTTTTCCGTTGCCTTTCACTGCAGGTGATCTCTTGAACAGCCACACTTGTCGCCTTCCATGTGTGTTAACTTGTAAGACTAGCTGGGACAGGAGGAATGACATCGGCTTCGTCGCGTGGCCTGTACGTGGTAAATGACGTCCCCATTTCAACGCTACATAAAGGTCCTCTTACGTAGAGGTTCCAACGTAAACGTAAAACGCTACATAAATGTTCAGCACGCTTGGCCGCTGTTGCAAGTCACGGACGGCACACTGAATTTTACGTTACTCTTAACTGCAGGTTGGTGCACAGCACATGACCTAGTGCTATGTTTCAGGGTTTTTT
This sequence comes from Haemaphysalis longicornis, assembly GCF_048455015.1. NCBI lineage: Eukaryota > Metazoa > Arthropoda > Arachnida > Ixodida > Ixodidae > Haemaphysalis > Haemaphysalis longicornis. The sequence goes on from NW_027526445.1 coordinate 131,878,004, forward strand.
TCTTCTCCCTGGTTTAAAGTTTTTGCTGTTGCCTTGGTTGGCAGAACTGGTGTTTAGCATTTTCGAGCATGTCTATGGACTTTACTAAGATAAAAGAAGAAATAAAAGCTGAATCCACTAAGCTTAAGGATGCACTTAAACAAGAACAGAAAGCATTTCGTGAGATGCTCGAAAGGGATTGGCGAAATGAAATCCACGGCCTAAAATGTGAGCAAACTAACATATTCAAAAGTCTCGGGTTTGCTCACGCAGAAATCGTCGATTTGAGAACAAGGCTAAACGTTGAAACTGCAAACAATTCCAGTCTTCAAGCAGATAGCAAGACGCTTCGCGAGCAATGCTCAGACGTTGAAAACAAGGCACATGACCTCGACGAGCCTTTGGTCCAGTCCCAACAGCGCTCCGGAAACGTTAACACTGGAATCCAAGGCGCCCTTCAACAAGAAAATGGATTTGTTGTTGTCATCATGTCCAAACATAGCGAAGCCATTAGGGAACGAGTTGTGGAATCAGACATCGAGATATGTCAGCGAGTGCCTATGCAGAACGCTAGCAAAAGGTACAGCAGTGTTCAGTTACACTCACGAGCCAAGCGTAACACTGTTCTCGAAAAGGCAACAAAGATGCCTCTGATGAGCAATGACATCGCGCTCGAACACAACAAACCCCTTTGACCTGGTCTCAAGAATATCCTATCTATCGCAATGAAAAAACAGGAGCAGAACTTGAAGTCTGGTATTCGTCTAAGAGTAATGTTGTTGCAAAGCACACTGATGACTCCCCCACTGTTCCTATCAGAATTGAAAACAAACCTGCAAAAATATGCCCTCAGCGAGCAGTCGACGTAGTGTCTTAAGTGTTGCTGACGCACGCAGTGATATAATATCACGAACTGGCATCCCCGCGGTCCATAAAATATGTAGTCGAAGCACCGAAATCTGTCTTATATTTAAATGCTGGCTCGCAAGTCAGAAAGGACGATGAAATGTCAATATCTTTATAGTAAAAGTAATCTCTGCAGCACCAAATGGTGGTGGCAAGTCAGACTATTGTACGGAAACACGACGTTTTCACTGAGGAAGTCTAAAAGGCTCCGGTGATACGGCCTGAAAAGCCAGCCGCTGTAGTCGGGTGGCCGGGCTCCGTTGAGCCCCACACTAATACTTGCTGGCAGAAACACTGGAGGCCTTAGCTATTTCACAGAAGATGGTTAATGTCTGCTGTCGATGCCGGTGTGGAGAAAATTGGCATGTCCAACCAAACGGAGCCCGTCATTCAGGGGATCAGGTTTGGTTGACAGCTGCTGTACGAGCAGCTCGCGTTTCGCGGGCTTCTCGCAAAATTTCGCGTTTCGCGGCACCCGCTGAAACCGAAACTGCGACTGGCGGCATTGAAAACGCCTCTAATTAAACAACGGTCGCACGCTGAAGCAAATAAGGTTTCCACACGTGATAAGTATGTCATTAGCTACTTATCGCAACAAAAAAAAAACAAGATGCAAACTTTTTCTGTCACTGCCCCTTTAAGCAAACAAATTCACAACGAAAGCTCATCTATTTTTAGTAGCTCTGCAAACGGAACAACCGTTACATCTGACTCATTCGCGATTTTAGGGAGAAATAAAGGAATTCCTTTCAGAGAGCTTTATGCCTTATTCTTGAGTGTCGATTCCATGTGTTCTCTTGATGTTTGTCCGAACTGTACACACTTGCTCCCTTTTGAATCAATTTAAATCCGATTTAAATGAGATATTTAAATTCCGGTACCCTTCCGATTTCGGTACTGACACAATGGCCCGAACATTTCCTTCTATAATTGTCTGAGCTAACCCGGGCAGCGTCTACTCCTCAATCCTCATATAATGAAGATCTGGAATACTCTGAACGATGACCTACCTGCATGATCGAATCTAAACACAGTGCGCGAAAATCTTAGTGACAAAACTACCTTTCTGTTGCCATTTAAATATTATGCCTCCTAACCCCATGAGTGTCATTTCACGGCTACAGTATAATTTACATCGAAGCTGCTGGCTTGACTTTGGGGGTACTCTAATCCGCTGTTGGTGCTAAAAACGTTAATTCGGGAAAGATGAGAAGGGAGTTGGGTCAGAAACTGGAGCAATGGGTGGCCATCGTACTGCAGCAGGCCGCAGAATGTGACTGCAGTCTTCGGCAGGAGAGTCAAGGCTTCCTGTTCTTCGCACTCGCAATGATCCTACCCTCTTCCTGAAGTTATAGGAACAGCTACATTATTACTAAAAAAATTACTGGTCCATTGTTACCATGTGAAGGAGACGCAACGGGGGAAGCACGTGATGGGGCTCGTAGTGTATTAACGTACATCCTTAGACCCTCAAAGAAGCTTCGAGTAATTATGGCTAACACATAAGTTGAGTCGGTATGTGGGAAGTATGGCAGGACGACCAAGATATCGCAGGCAAAATGATGGGAGGTGCAAAAAAACAGATATAAAGTAATAAAGTAAAGAAGTTTAAATTTGGGGGCTGATGGGAGCCCAACATACGGCTCCTGAAATGAGACAGGAGCACGTATACCCGGTGCCACGACGGCTCATCAGCTGACGAAACGTAGACCCAGTGAATTTATTGTGGTATTCAATTTAAAAGCGGGTGTTAGAGGCATGAAATGATGCCTGTATGGCCAGTCTGCTGATGCTATAATTACAGACGTATTAGTAGCAAAGTAAGCTACCGCTAAATGCATGTGGGTCATTTCAGATAAGATCGAACAAAGCTTGGCTGGTCGACCTCTTCAATTCGCTTGAAAATTTTTTACCTCATTCCATCATGTATGTAATGTGCGGATTCACAAATATTTTCGGCGGAAAAAAATTTTGGCCGACTGAAAAAAAATTTGGAACCCGCCCGCGTGGACCCCGGCCGCTACCTGCCCATGCGCCGCGGCCAAATTTAGCGACGTCTAGCAAAAAAATATACTAATCAGGCGGGAATGGTAATTTTTATGCTTAATCTACGCCTGGTGTACATTTCGCGCCCAAAATATCGTTGGCTAGAAGAACATATATTTTTTGTAATATATATCCAAATCTTGCTCATAGCGCATTTTGTTGTGTACTTTGCGGGCCAGTATTATCGTAAGTAATGGAGCTAGAGCGTTAAAATTTGAGTGACGGCTGCTCCTGGCAAGCATAAATAAGGGCCGTAAATATCGTGTCTGTGCACACTACGGTTAAAAAGTAAATGGCGCACAAGTGTGAAGAAAAAACTAAAACACTCCGAGTTCAGAGTCTTATTAAAAAAAACACTTCTTCGATTTTGCTGAAATTCTGCCCAGATGTTAACCTGTGAATGTACTTCAATGATCATTAAAAACATGTTGCATCATTTTGTTTTTTCTTCGAAGAGTACACGTTTAGCGGTGCGCAGATTGTTTATTTTCATTCCAAAATTCACATAAAAATTTCAGTTTTGCTTCTGAATTCTCTGTAATACTATCAATAAGTAACCATTTGCCTTTGGTACAAAAAAATTATCAAACGTCTGCACATTCACTGGAAGTTGCTCTCACTGTTTCGTGTCTCAGGATCTCGTGAAGACCTGGCCGACCAGGTTTTTTTCTCGCGCTGTAGGCGCGTCAGGAACAAAATGATGCAACATGTTTTTTATGATCATTGAAGTACATTCACAGGTTCACATCTGGGGAGAATTTCAGCAAAATCGAAGAAGTGTTTTTTTAATAAGCCTCTGAACTCGGAGTGTTTTAGTTTTTTTTTCACACTTGTGCGCCATTTACTTTTTAACCGTAGTGTGCACAGACACGATATTTACGGCCCTTATTTATGCTTGCCAGGAGCAGCCGTCACTCAAATTTTACGCTCTAGCTCCATTACTTACGATAATACTGGCCCGCAAAGTACACAACAAAATGCGCTCTGAGCAAGATTTGGATATTTATTACAAAAAATGTATGTTCTTCTAGCCAACGATATTTTGGGCGCGAAATGTACACCAGGCGTAGATTAAGCATAAAAATTACCATTCCCGCCTGATTAGTATATTTTTTGCTAGACGTCGCTAAATTTGGCCGCGGCGCATGGGCAGGTAGCGGCCGGGGTCCACGCGGGCGGGTTCCAAATTTTTTTTCAGTCGGCCAAAATTTTTTCCGCCGAAAATATTTGTGAATCCGCACATTACATACATGCGGGAATGAGGTAAAAAAATTTCAAGCGAATTTAAGAGGTCGACCAGCCATGCTTTGTTCGATCTTATCTGAAATGACCCATGTCTTATTTTTAAGTGCGAATGCACTTCTTAAGCGAGCCTGAATCGTCCGCCGCCGTAGTCCGCATAGCAACAGCTGCGGGTGCGCGCGCTCCTTGTCTTCCCTAGCAACGGGGGGAGATGGGCGCGCGCTGCCCGGCCGCTGACGTGGCACATACCCACGTGGGGGATTGGCCAGGAATCGGGCGCGAGAAGGGCTAATGCACCCGCTTAAAGGAGTACTGACACGAAATTTCAAAGCTGAGATCCGCTCTAGCAACAAGTACAACGACAAGACAAATAGGTGTCTGTGAATAAATGCATCTTTCTTTCTTTGTAGTTGTGTGTGTGTGTGTGTGTGATCTCTCTTTCGCGAACATTACCGAACCGCGCAAATTCAACTCGTGCATTCGCACTTTCACATTCTTCCCCTCGGGGAAATGCGGGGAATTTTTTTCACCAATGCGAACGCGCCAATGTGCCGACCTATTGTGATGGAGGGATGCAAAATCCCCATGGAAAACAAATGATGATGATATTGCAGCATCTCCCGTGGTACAGTGTGAACTTCCCTCCAGGTACATAGTGGTGTACCTTCCCGTTTGTCCGTTAGGCGGTGCTCGAAAGCAAGGAAGAGGACGATGAGTGCGCGCCGAAAGAAGGGAAAGAGGAAGAAGACCATGGAACCGTTGAGGCTAGCCAGAGTTCGTTGCTTGTGGGCACAAGTTCGCCTTGTCTAATAAACCCAGTTTGCCTTTTTTATTGTAACCATCGTTACAAAAGTGGTGGAGGTGCTGGGTACATGATACCCCAGTCGTCCAGGCCTGTTCACGTCGAAGTGTCGCCCGTACACCAGCGGACCAGCCGTCGCCTACTCGGACTGCCGGCAGAGTGCGGCCTTCTACCTTATCGGGCAACCAAGAAGATTGTAGGTAACACCGCCACTGTGAACACGAACATGACTGACGCCCCTCTCCAGTACGTGGTGCAACAGCCGCGTACACCAAAAGTCTTCTACGGCGAGCCTTATGAAGACGTGGAAGACTGGCTGGACCACTTTGAACGGGTCGCCACGTTCAACGGCTGGGACAATAACCATAAGCGGCGACAGGTATACTACTCTCTTGAGGAAGCTGCGCGAACGTGATTTGAGAACCATGAATCCACACTTTCGTCGTGGGAGGAGTTTTGTCAGCGCTTACTAGCCACTTTCATGAGCAGCGGCCGCAAAGAAAAGGCCGAGGCTGCCCTTCAAGCACGAAATCAGCCCCAGAACGAGAGTGTTCCATGTACACCGAGGATATGGTCCGTCTTTGTAGGCGCGCAGATCCCGCCATGACGGACGAGAAGAAGGTACGGAACCTCATGCGTGGCGCCAAACAGGACATCTTCGCCGGGCTGATGCGGAATCCCCCAAGAAAATTTGCCGAATTCGTCAGCGAGGCAACGACAATTGAAGGCGCGCTTCAGCGTAGAGCGAAGCGGTACTGCCAAACCGAAGCCATGATCTGCAATGCAAGCAGCATGACAGGGTCGGAGAACTGCCTCGATTTGCGGGAACTGGTGAGGAAAATCGTGTGATAGGAGCTCCAGGCATTCCGCCAGCAGCAGTCTTCAGCACCGACGGTGTCTATCGCCGAAATGATACGCGAAGAAGTCCGGCAAGCGGTGGGTATCCCTGAGCCAACAGAGGAGCCACAGCGGGAGGAGCCAAAATTCTCATACGCAGCTGCTCTTCAGCAATACCACCACCGCTCGCCGCCGACCGTCGCCACCCCTGCGCCGACACCACCGCTCAGCCCCAGGCCTCGCAGAAGCCTGCCGTATCCACCGAAACACAACCTCAGAAAAGTGATCTGTGGCGCACTCCTGACCGCAGACCACTCTGTTTCCACTGTGGAGAAGAAGGACATGTCTACCGCGCATGCCCCTATCGCCGTATCGGCTTGCGAGGATTTGCGCCAAATGCTTCACGTCCAAGGAATGGTGAGCGCCCGCAAGAGATTGAATACTACCTCGCCGACCGCCGAAACGTTTTCGCACCGCGACGCCCAGAGTCCCGTTCGCCATCGCCCATGCAACGCCGATCCTCGAGTCCACGCTTCGCCCCCAGTTCTTGTGACCGGCCTGCAGCATCTCCGGGGCTCCGGCCTTCAGCAGCGACGTCCACAAAGGAATGACGAACCGGTGAGAGCTTGCTACCACGTGGGATCACAGGGCTGGGGACAGGTCTTCGTCGTCGTCTGGTCGAGCGTCGTCGCCGGATCGGCTCGTCACGGGCTGGGGACACGGGGCGGGGGGGACGTCGTCGAGTTGTAGCGGCGGGGCTGGGGCTGCCCGACGCGGTTCACGCACTCTCGAGGATTCCACCATTGCCGATGCGGTGTGAAGCTGGGGCCAGGACGAGAATGCCGACCCGCACTCTCCACCAAATGTAACGTCGACGAAAGGGCACGCGGCAGAAGAGCACCGACATAACAGCACGGCGTCAAAGGGCACGCGACAAAACAGCATGCGACAAAACAGCAGGGCGTCAAAAGCGCACGCGACGGAAGAGCACACTGACAAAACGGCGCAGGGTCAAAACAGCACAGCGACAGAAGGGCACGATTTCATAGAATGCCTAACTGGGCAATTGTTTAGATTTTAAAGCGTATACAAATATTATAGATTCCGCAAGATTCTCTGTAGGAGTTTCTCTTCACATTCCGCTACCCTTTCTTGTATAGAACCAAAAAATTCAAAAAGAAAAGACGAAAGGTTGGGCTATATGAAACTCAAAATGGCTTTTGTTTCCTTTTCAACATCAAGGTTTATAGAAACTATCCCTTCCACTAATCGTTTTTGAAGTAGCCCTTCAATTTCTTGGGGGTAATATCAGAGTATAATAATAATAAAATTATTATAATAACAGATATTGCCTTGAGACCCCCCCCCCCCCCCGGGCCCGAGCTGTGCCCTAAGTAGAGCACTACCTGGGCCGCAATTTCTAGGCCTGGCCCGAACCTGCCCGATAGAGACACGGCCCGGGCCCGGCAAACTTCTAAAATTTTTTTCTTCTTCTAAACTTCTAAAAGGCTTTCTAACCGCAATCGCCTTTTATCATATCTTTCAACAGCGCCGTAATGAATTTACACTTCGCTTCTTTTTGTTCTCACTTAACCTGAAAGATCAACAAAAATCTTTTTGTTGTCAACAATTTGTAATTTGCGGCACAGGATTGCCGGGCCTCACGGATGCCCAGGGCGGCTCGGGCTGGCACGGCCCGAAAATTTTGATTCAAGCGCGAGCCCGGCCCGGGCCCGAGGAAATGCGTGCTACCCGGCCCGAGCCTGCCCCGTCAGACTACGTCAGACCAACGTTACTAGAATATTCTAGTAACGTTGCGTCAGACTACCTAGCTACGCCACCGCCCCCATCTGTTTCAGGGCTGTGCCCTTGTGGTGTGCTGTTTTGTCGTGTGCTGTTTCGACGCCGTGCTAATTTGTCGCGTGCGCTTTTGTCGCTGTGCTATTTCGTCGCTGTGCTTTTCTGTCGTGTGCGCTTTTGACCCTGTGCCCTTCTGACGCTGTGCTGTTCTGTCGCGTGCTGTTTTGTCGCGTGATCTTTTGACGCCGTGCTGTTATGGCGGGGCTCTTCTGTCGCGTGCCCTTTCGTCGCGTGCTGTTCTGTCGGTATACCCACTGGTTAGAGTTATAAATAAGAATGGATAATTTTTTTTTCGTTTCCCGGCATTCAACCATACATACAAGTTCTAATTGAACAAATTGCTACGTGTACAACCTAAACTATCAATTAAAATTGAGCGCGAAAAGCTTAGCCCTAAATCACACAAGGAACTTAAAACGCACGCGCAGGCAAAAACGAGGGCATTCATGTATCATCTGACACTTGTCCTTATGCTAGGAGCGAAGTACAGTACCCAACTCGTGGACATCAGTCCAAATAACATGCAACATTTTCAAACGAATCTTTTATTGGTTGTGAAATCTCTTGCTAAATGGGCTAATAAATTTACTCCCTTTTTCTCACAAAAAAAAAAACGTTATAACCAATGCAAAGAGTTTGCGAAACTCTGCTTATTCCCATGACACTGTCAAGCGTCGTTATACCCGCGTTTTATATTTTACATACATTGCCCACATGCGTGAGCAAATATACGGTTAAGTTTCCTGTATCACTCTTGTAACATATGTTAAAAGCATCACCTCCCCGTACATTTCCCCTTCATTCAGCATATATAATATTACTCTTTTTACCCGACTGGTTGCATTAAAAAGTGTCAGCTATTTTTTTTTCTATTTCGTTAGACGCTGCTGCAAAAATACACCCTAACCTGGGTTTTAACACTAATCTTCAAGATAATAAGCCGTGCACTCGTACCTCTCCTTCTGCCCAAGATGACCAACACGCAACTGAGGCTTTAACTCACGCAGACCCTAAGGGGGGAGATAAGGCGCCTGTAGCAACTGAGATGCTACACGCAGCGACTCCACTCAAAAAAGAGAAACGTATCGTTAGGCTCAGCAGACATGTTTTGTTTGTGCGCCTCTAAGCGTCTTTGGTTCCCGTGTTGACAAGCGTTACTTTCGGACGTTTCAGCACGTCCTTTTGCCAAAGCCAGCAGCCTAGCAGCCTTTTTCGGCAGCTTAGCTCTCCGGAGGCGGCGCCTCACACACTCCGGCTACTAAGTCTTGTGCGGGTTTCTCCATCTCGTTCAAGACCTACGAGGTCAGTGTACAACAGTGTAGTGCTGATCCACCTGGCCCTATTCCACAAGGCGGTTTAAGCCACTGCAAGAACTGCGACACGTGAATTACAATGTCGCCCCCGACGCTTTTCCTCGCCTCACTTGGAGTTTTCCTTCACGGCGGTTTCTTGGGTGAAAGCAGGTATTTAAAAAATTCTTAAGGGAATTTTCCTAATGCGTGCGGTCTGTTTACCAGTGTGTCAGGGACGAATTTCCTTCAATGCTTAATGCTCACATGTGCGCTTGTCCAGCATTTTCACAGCGTAGTTGGTATTCTATCACAAGGCTGTTATGTACGTCTTCTCGAAGGAACAGTTTGCCAGCACATATACGTGTGTAACAAGTTCTGTCACATCAACCTTCTTTCCTGTAATACAATCATCCTTCTGACCTACTAGCTCCGGCGCACAGTCAAATTCCCTCCATTCGGCCCTTGTTTTTCGTCCATGCCTATGGGGCTAGTATATACGCTCTCTGGAAGGGACATTTCAACTCAGTGATCGAATGCTGTCAAGAATAAAACTTGAGCTCATTCCTGCGCTAAGTAAAAATAATAAAGCCACTCCACTTTCTGTGCCGTGATCTTAATGCGAAGATTTTTTTTTAACACTGAGCAGGTTTCCAAAGAAGTGCAAAATAAACACTTCGAGTTGAACAAAAAACTACAATGATGAGAATGTCTACTGATGTCTACTGACGTTTATCTACTGATAACGAGCTCCTTAAGCTACAGATACTCTACACAAAACGCCAAAGAATAAAACACGTTGAGAAGCGTTTTCTGTTTTCTTACACAGTATTACTCTGAGAACTCTCGGTGAGCTTGTATATGTGGCGTTTAAATGAAAACAAATTACCATAAACCAAATCTTAGTAACAAAAACTAGAACTGTGTGGGAAAATTTGCTGGGAAGAGTGGACTCAGCTACTAGTCGGTAGACGTGGCTGGAGATATTTGGGAGAGAGTTCCGTCCTGCATTGGACACAACCAGACTGATGACGATGATGACGACGACTACGGCGACGACGACGGAAACTGTGTTGTAAACCTATTACTATTCATATAGCTACAGTCACACTTCCGATAATTGTTCAAAAAGGCACCTGATAAACCGCAGTTGTCCGCACGTAAATTATCGCGCCATTGGGCGATCCTGTGTGTCTTAATAAATGCACCGTGCTGAATCCTGCGTATCTTCTTTTAAGAAACAACAATACCCCCTTTCTTATTATGATGTCTTGTATTTTTAAAACCAACCACTAGGCAAGACAGCTGCTAGCAAATTTCACGTCAAATGCAGTTTCGCAAACAAATGCAAATAAGCTTCACAAGACTAGACATGTGTGCCTTAATGTTCTCGCTACTAGCCATCGTTGCTTTGGGTTTTGAAAAGACCCGAGAAATTGCGTAACATTATTCAGAGCAGCTTCAACTTTTACTCCCGCATCTCAGCTTTGTATCGTGCCAAAGGCCTGGTGATCTGGACGCCGTGGAGGAACCCGCAAGGCAAAGTTTCGCCGTGCCACTCACCAACTATAAAAACGTATGCGACGATGTTTTCTATTTTGCTGCTTGTACATTTCGGCAACCCCCATTCTACTTTTTCTTCAAGGCTTTCAACTCCTAGCTGAACAGGGCTTGTTTTGTGCTCTCGCAATAATGTCGATAAGCCCTGTAATGTTCCCGCATTAATGTTCTCTAGCTTCCTCCTTTGCCCTGATATTTATTCCCGCCACCTTTCTCCCTCAACACCTTTATTTTTTTCCACTTATCATTTCTCATGCAAGAGCTCTTTAGCAACACAGAGTAGCAAGACATGAGAGGACCAAATTAATGCACACGAAATTAGCGGAGTTGATCTGTTGGAACGTCCAACGTACTGCGATTATATGCACCCTTCCGATGAATAAACAGTAATGCCTGACGTGTCCAGCTAGGGATGAGGGGATCGTTCTCCTTAAGCAAAGACCCAACAAAAAGTCTTTTTTTTTTACTCTGTAAACTGGACAAACGTTAAATTGTAAACGTAAACCTGTCGTCTCGCAGTCTGGCCCTTCAATTAACAGCTGGTCAACAGTGTCTCCCAAAGCTCAGGAAAAGTACGGGTGGAGAGGGGTGGTAGCGCTCGGTCGTGAGTGCATTCCAGAATTATATGTTGGATTCTACTAGCTGTGGACAAAATTTGCATGGAGCAGTGTACTGTGCGAGAAACAAGACCTTCATTCAAACGGGGTGTACGTACGTCCATGTTTGTAATTGTCGGAGAACCTCCAATGTGTTTTTTTTTCAGTGTTGTCTACCTTTCGTTGAGAACTAAATGCCGTGAAGAGTGCAAATTTGTGAGAATTGGGGGGCATGCCCAGTTGACGTTCAGTAGAAGTTTCGAAGGTGCTGTCTGCAGGCATGCGCTTTAAGTAAAATTGCTCATTCCACGTGGGTTGCAAGGCTCGCAAAATCTTCTGCCAGACCTAAAATACGGAACCATGAAAGCGAGCTTATTTTGCAGGAGATATGTGTCAAGTTTTGCCTGATTGTCCACCAAGGTATGAGGCTCGTGGGTTGGTTATGGGCTTTGGAAATTTTGTGGCACGCGCTCCAGAGGGCTCTGCGCCCATTTCCAATCTTCTCGCTGGAGTACACCTGCAGTACCTTTGGCAGACAGAATGACATGGGAACAGTAGAAAAAGCTTATGAAATTCGGGCTAATTTAGGATTAACGGAGTGAAAAACGTCAGCACTGAGGAAGCGCACACCGGAAATCATACAGTCATGTGTACATGCATTGCGAGAGTTTATCTGGCTGCGCTGTTCGCGTTGGCAGTGACACATAACCAAGTAACAGAAAATTGTAGTTGTGTGAAATCTATGTGCACTTAATTTGTGCAATGTTGGGATTATGTCACGGCATTGGTAATAATAACAGCTGTATATGCTCGCAGAAAGGATAGCCAGGAAGAATTGACAAAATAATGTAAACACGCTAGCAATTTTTATACGTGCAAATGTGGTTATGTTTGTGAGCATACTATTATAATATACGTTGTTACAGTTGCAGTACTACTCGTCCCTCAAGATCGGCTCTCCGTGGCAGACCTTCAACGTAGCCTTCGACACTGCATCTGCAACATGGGTTCCTTCTGAACACTGCGACGATGACGTAGAACTGTGCCGTAAGTTTTATACCACTATGCGCGGGAAGCCTTTTGCATAAGGCGCCCAGCATGTTCCCTTTTTGTAGGCAATAGCTTTAAATGTGACGGAATACTGTTTTTACGAGCATGGTTCCGCCCGAGCGTCCTGTAAAGGTAAGCCCACTTGACAGCGTTTGGGCTAAACAATAGGCCCATTAACAATCGTAATCGGTTCCCTCCGGTGGGCGGGCCAACCGGTGTATTCCTATGGCCCTGTATGTTCGAATCTAAAAATCAAATCAAGTCTTCATTTTATTTTTTACAAAAAAGGGGGCAGCTGTAAAAAGCCGCTGTTTTGGGCGGTCTGATGAAGAGTCTGTTTCGGTTTCTGACAGCAGCAATAACACTCGTGTACACAATAGGAGCATGGCTACGTACCATAAGAAAATGAAACAGAAATAGCACTCGCGAGACATCACGTGACACCATATTTCATCCTCCACAGCCTTAGAGTAACACATTATGAAACACAAATCAATCATAAAAGTTAAGTTGTTGTGACACACATTGGTACGTAGTACTTGAATAGTCACGGAAGATACGCACAGATACACACACTTATACACAACTTAATCTCTGTTTTTGTATAGGTTTAAAAGTAATTTAAGAAATAATCATGGCGTTTAAGACCCGCAATACCATGCGAAAGGCAAATACAAAAGAGATATAAAAACATCATACGGACTTTTACGGTTACAGTGCAAATTCACATTAAATAGTAAGCTACGTAGTACAGGATAGGTTATTTTCTCATGTGGACTTTTTTATTTGTTTCGTAAAGACGCCGGAAGTACAAGAAAAATTAATTGTTCCAGTAGTGTTATTAATTATTGCGACGCTCTGAACAAGAACGCATCCCTGTCGTGGTTGCTTCTTGCTTTGGGCGCGTGCTTTTTTATGCGCACAGGGTTGATTCAGGGTCCGCTGCAAAGGCCAACTCGTCGTTGTACGCAATTCGCAGTTGTTTTAGAGAATATACATGATCGGATCTGAGTATGCTATATTTTAAAAAGTGATTCTGTTCTTGAGTTCATTATAGGACGTTTATAAGTTATATAGATTCGAATATTTTTTCTGTGAAGTCTAATTAGACTGCTATAGCTTTGGGCCCCAGACTACCACCCCATAGCATAGTTTAGAATAAAACACAGTATTGTAAAGTCGCATTTTAAACCAAGTAGGCATAAGGTGTGAAATTTTGTGCGTGATTCCAACTGTTTTACATTCCAATTCAAATCATCTTGAACCCATCCACCTAAGCATTTTTTATGCTTGATCATACTGATTACAAATTCTTAAAATTTAACCGTAAGCGCCTTTCTGTTACTCTACTGATGAGGTGGAAGATAATGTGTGTGGTTTTATAAGCATTTAGGTGTAGTTGGTTTTGTGATAACCAGAGTGATAGCGAATTCAAGTGCCTGTTTCCTTTATCTTCAAGGTAGTCTATTCTGTTTTAGGTAAAATATACATTTGTATCGTCCGCGTACATCTTTAATTCCGGGGAATCTGGTAGGTACGTTCAGAAGGTCGTCCACATTGATGAAAAACAGCAATGGACCTAATTTTGAGCCCTGCGGGACGCCTTGTTGACGAGTTAAAGTCGTAGAAAAGCTGGATCCCATCTCCGAACTGTCGTCTACATTTCAAGTAGCTGTCGATCAAGTCAATCTCAATTCCAAGTGTCCCATACTTATGCCGTTTGCTGATTAGGAGTTTGTGATTTATAGAATCAAAGGACTTCCTGGTATTCAGAAATAGCACTAAAGTAAACTGTTCTTGTTCAGGTGTTCTCGGTTATTTGGTCTATTATACGCATGAGAGCTTTCTCAGTTGATTTTTGTGTCTGGAATCCGTACTGGCTATCCTCGAATAAAGAATGCTTGGAAAAGGAAGCTTCCAGCCTGCAAAGTAGTATTTCCTCGAATACTTTTAGAACTATGGGTAGTACTGATATTGGACGATAAAACGAAAAATATTCTTTGTTTCCCCCATTGAAAACTGCCGCTATACCGCCAAATATCACTTCCACCGGAAATATCCCAGTGGTAAGGGACAAATTTATCATACAGTCTAAACTTGATCTAACGAAACCCGATCTTACAAATTTCCCAATCTAACGAACCGATTCGGGGATTCCCCTCGCAGGTGACTATGCGGCCCAATGCTTTTATGAATTCTAACGAACGAAATAGATTCAGCGTCATTACCGATTTGACGAAGTATTTCGAGAAACTGACGTTTAAAAAGAAGCAATTTCGTATGTGTTTTGTCAGAATGCCCCCAAGATTATCGCGCCACGCAAAAAAAAAAGGATAAAGAAACAAGGCGTCTAGTTTTGTTTTTACCAAGCTCTACGAGATAAACTCAACAGTCACGGGGCCGCAGACCACGCCATCTCGGGCAGCACGCTTTCCACAAATTTGAAGGGAAGGATGCCGTCATTCATGCCACTTCGTTTTAAAGGGAACCTTCGTTAGATCTGGATTTAGCTATATAAGCTATGGCATCGTTATTTAGATCACTAACATGCTTAACAGGGCACGCACTGATCTCGTCTGCTCCTGAAGCCGTGTGGTTTTCACTTTCCTTATCGACGCATCTACACCAACATCATTGGTAGGACCAAGAAAATTTATTTGCTTACTTCTTTGATATTTGCTACCAGTTCACTGTTTTCTAATAATGTTTCAGCTGGGTAGGTGCCTGCTTTTATGAAGTGCTCCTTCAAAACATTTGGTAGGTCGGATTATTGATTGATTGATTGATTGATTGATTGATTGATTGATTGATTGATTGATTGATTGATTGATTGATTGATTGATTGATTGATTGATTGATTGATTGATTGATTGATTGATTGTAGGGTTTAACGCGCCGGCGAAACGCAGGCGATGAGGCGCGCCGTAGTGGAGGGCTGCGGATTAATTTTGACCACCTAGGGATCTTTACCGAGCGGCGAAATTTCATACACACGGGCATTTTTTGCTTTTCGCCTTCATCAGATAAGCGGCCGCCGCGGCCGGAAATCGAACCCGGGTCCGTTTGCTAGGTCGGTGCATTGCCAAAGGCCGCCATTCACTGCTGTCACCTGTGGGATTTGCCTAACTGGTTTTACGTGTGTGATTCGACTGATAACGTCCCAAACCTCTTTCGTATAGTTTCGAATGGCCTGGTACACGCGCGCGTGCAATTAGAGTTTAGCTACTTTTAAGGTTTTGTTCAAGGCGTTTTGGTATTTTTTTAATTTGGATAAGAGGTTCGGGGCTCTGTGTGCACGAATTCACTATACATTGTATGTTTTTCCTAATTTCTTGGCACAAATTCGCGTCAATCAATAGCTTGAGTACTTTTTTATTTTCTGCATATATGCCTCACAGGTGAAACGCCAGGTCATAGAATTCACGAATACAGTAATACGTCGTTAACTAGAATTAGTAAAAACCGGGAAATATTTCGAGATAAGCGGATTTTCGAGACAAGGAAAGTTGCATGAATTGCCATGAAGTATCGAGTTATTTGCAAAAAAAAAAAGGGGGGGGGGTTACTACTCACCAGCTTTTCAACTGCAGCTTCTAATCTTGCTTTTCATAATGGTTTGAAAGAGAAAATGCATACAAGAGACGTTCACCGGCTGGGTTTTGTGGCACCGCAATTTTATTTAGAAAAGAACTGCGTAATGCTGGTCTGCTTTGTGGTCGCACTCGCGCCTATTAAGGAGTCCTCTAGCTGCTTGATTCATTGCAGGATGCGATCTTCCCCGCCGCTGCAATCAACCACATTTCGCAGCAAGCGCAGCAAATTCTTCGTTTCGGCAGATGTTGACATCTCTCAAGAAGGTTCGTCGTTGTCGCCCCCGTCTTCGCCGCCCTCTGCTTTTGTGGCCACTTCAAAGATTTCGGCATCCGTTAGTTCTCCTGTCACGGGCGCATCCTGCTGTACCTCTGCGCATGTCGCTACCATCCCATGACGAGCCACAAGGTTGCTTGGCGAAGTTGATATGCCTTTAGGCTCCCACTTCACTTTTGGAGAAAACATCGGCTATGTCGTAGGAGTGGCTAAACGAGAAAAAAATCTAGGGAATTAGGCGCGGCAGTATCGCGCGAATCTTGTGAAACTGACCGCGGCGGCGAAATTTTCGTTCCACTCTCAGTCAATATTTCGAAATATCCGCAGCTTGGCCGAAAAATAGTTCGAAATAAAGGGCAACAAACACGTCGGACGTATAGGAAACGGTTCGGTGCGGCGGAAAATTTCGACTAGCCGATTTTTCGAGATATGCGAGTTCGAGTTAACGAGGTATTATTGTATGTAGAAGAAATTTGTTTTATGCTTCATTGGGGTCTTTTGCGAAACGATATCTGCCCAGTCAACGGCTTCAGCAAACTCCCTGAACTGATTGAGTCTGTCACCTTGTATATGCCGGTGCAGAACGCTAGTGTTTTGTTGTGTTCAGTAGGCACTTGAAGTGGCGAAGGAGAAGATGGGAAGATGATCGCTAATGTCGGGTGATTTTATGCCGAAAGTACTATCGTTCTTTTTTACCTTAAATACGCATATGCCCAGAAGTGGTTGACAGTTTGCTGTGAACCTGGTTGCCATGCTAGTGTAATTAGCTCGAGAATAAATTGTTAAATTCTCAAGGTCAGACCTCACAGGAGCTCGTGACAATGTTAATCTAACACATTGTGATAAAATCATTGTTATTGAAAGAACTAGATATAAGTAACTGGTCTCCAGACGGTGGTTTGTAGACTACGAGATTTTGGTGTTTGTTATGCGGAGTGTGAAGCACTCACTGTTGCTGTTCATTGCAGGAAATTCTCCAACAATGTCGTAATTTATGGAATTTTTTATGTAAACTGCTGCGCCTCGGCCTCGTTTTCTTTTCGCGACACAGGAGCTGAAACTGATACCAAGGCAATAGTTTGATGGATCCGCCACGGTGGCTCAGTGGCTATGGCGTGTGTTGCTGAGCATGAGGACGCGGGTTCGATTCCCGGCAGCGGTGGCCACTTTTCTGATGAAGGCTAAAAGCAAAAACGCCCGTGTGTACGAGATTTCGGCACACGGTAATGACCCCCCCGGTGGTCAAAATTAATCCAGAGCCCTCAACTACGGCGCGCCTGATCACCTGCGTTGCGTTGGCCTGTTAAACCCTAAAATCAATCAATCGATACGTCATTGATGGCTCACCAGGTTTCTGTGAATAGGATAAGGTCGAATTTGACACTTAGCATTTGAAGTAATCTGGTTACTGTGCCTTGTTTGTTTTTTCTGCTTCTGCAATTTATGTGAAGGAGCGATAGGCTGTTTCCTGAAGGAAACCTTGTTTTGAAGGTCGAAACACTGTGATACGGGACATCGTATTGACAGTACGTCACCTTAACAATGAGCAAGTGATTTACAAGATTCAAAGGCCACTAGGCAGAGCTCAGGGCCAACACTGAATGATTTTTTTCAACGCCAGCAGGTGCAGCAATGCGGATAGCTGGCGATTTTTTTTTTGCGCGGAAATATTTTGCAGTGAGTCGTCCAAACAAATTTCCATTGTGCCTCTTTCTTTTTCTGTACTGCAAAGCCAGGTAGCCTGTTTTTGTGTTGCGAAAGATACTTGTCCACGGACACTGGTTTGCCAGGCTGAAAACCGAGAGATGTGCTGCTCACCTTCTTTTTCCCCGATTGTGCTGGAACAGCATTGCACTTGGTTTTGCGTACGAAGCGAACAGCGATGATCCGCACCCCTTCTTTAGCTGTTGGCACTCATTGACAGGTGTCAACGTCATCCTCCTGAATTCTTGCTCCAATTACTTCCCCGAGCTGTTTGATCATTTCTGCCGAATCACTCTCATCACGGATGGCCTTGATTTCCAGGTTGTTCATACGCTGGTACTGCTCCAGTTCGTTGACAATCGGGGATAGTCTGGCGTTTCCAGCATCCAGGGAGACGTTCCAGTCTGTCAGCTTCTTACGTTCCTTGCGCAACGCGGCTATCTCCGCCGTTAGAATTTTAACCCCGTCACAAGCACTTTAGCAGAGGTCTATGCTCTCTTTCAAGTCCCGTATACAGTTCAGCTCTCATGCCCCGCTTGAAGCTAACGAGCTGCTTTTTCAATAGGTCTTTCAAGTTTTTCACTTCTGTCCCATCTTTCGCTTATTTGCCATTTTGACACTTCATGCACAGAATAAACATCAGCTGTGGTGAGCATAATTATGACGGGCATATCAGCAGAAAATTATGGCGTGCATATCGATTGCAAGGCGAGTGGTGCACTGCTGCTGAACTGACGGGTACCGTCTTCGTAGCCGAGTGTTTATCCCTTGCGAAGTTGTTCGGTCACTGGCCCGGAGTTTACGGAAAGATTCCCGAGCAAGCGTGCCTGCCCGCGGTTACCGTTCGTAATGCTTGATTGTTCGAGTTATTTATGGAGTTTAACGCGCCGGCACTACACACGCGATGAGGCGAGGCGTAGTCGAGGGCTCCGGATTAATTTTCACCACCTGAGGATCCTTAACGTGCTCCGAAATCTGGTTCGTAATGCGCCTCCCTAATATAATCGAGAAGGGGCAAACAGGCTGTTTAGAAGGAGTGGTGCAACAGCTGCCGCCGTGTCTGAATTTAGAGCAACACATGTCCATCATTGTGCACATATTTTTTTTGTTTGGTAGCGTAGGTCTACGTTAAGATATATCGAACTGCAACTGCGGCTCTGCAGGCAAATGACACTTGAAGGCCCAACCACATGGA
>NW_027526445.1:131896959-131930252 GCF_048455015.1 Haemaphysalis longicornis
ATAGCACCGTAGGTTGATTAATCAACAGCAGTGAAATTTTGCAAGTTGAACTTGCCACGTGCGCATATTACTTCTCTCCGGTCAAGTCATCACTGGATTTTGTGAAGGCAACAACTTAGACTTAATGGAAAAGCGTGTTTCATTGCAAGCACACGCATAACAATGGAAAGCCAGCTTCACAGGAAATATGGTATGGCATCTACTGTGTTTCAGGCATGCCAATGAAAAACTTGGCTTCAGCTGCGCTTTTATTGGAATTGATGGCTGCGACTAATGGACCAGTAAGTGTTGGAGGAAAATTTGCAGAATTTATGCCGACAGTATTACAATATGGATGCAAGGTAGAGACTGTCAACGTCTGACATGCTCATTGAGCTAACCACCCTCGATACATGCGCACTTTCCTCGAACTCTCCCCAGAAAAGACATGTAAGTGCCACCAAAATGCATCCCATGGACTCTGCGCTGCTGTGCATTGGAGATTGGAGACTCGGCTACCCAAGCGACGCATGGCCACGTCTGCCTACTTGGTCTCCCACTGCGTAGTCGTGATAGTTCTACAATATGGTTAACTCAACTCTGACAGAAAGCGAACCTCGTGGTCCAACCAACCACGAGACTAAAGGCCCAACCACATGCACGCGTAAAACCGACGTATGATGATGATGATGATGGTTAGTGTTTAATGGCGTGGCGCAAGGCCGACCTCAATTTACGGGAAGCGTTCGGTTCCAGCGAGCGGTGACGAGCTGTATGCAGCCCGCATCACCCCGCCGTCGCCGCTCGTAGTGTCGCCTTCGTACGAACGACGCCGGCGGCTGCGTGAGCGCGCCCGCCCGGCTGGCAAGCGGGTGGCTGTTACTGTGGGGATGAAACGTTTCGTGCAGGCTTGTGCGTTACATGTTGTCGCGGCCAAACGGCGCCTGTGTTCAACCTTCCAGCTTGCGTGTTCAGACGGTCGGCCATTCCCGGTCCGCTCAGCCGGCCCGCCGTGTGGATGCGCTCTGCTCTGGATTCCGCACGCCACAACTTGGTTCCGCAGTCCCAGCTCTTTTCGACACATCCACTTTTTAACCCAGCACGACCTTTTCGGCGCAGGGTAGTCTTCTTCATCAACGTACAAAGCTAACGCCATAGCGGCCAAACGACGCTTGCGCTCTGTTTCCATTTCGGCTGCTCCAAAATGCGCGCGGAACCGCGAAACCGCGAAACCAAGCGCAAAATACACATAAAACATGTGCGGCGCGGGCGCGAGCCGTTCGTATGGGTTCGCGAGTTCGTCTGGTTGGAAGCACTGTGATGGAGAGTGTTGCTGGTTGGACCGCTCTGTCGTCTGCTACGGCGGTCCGTCGTGTGGATGCTCTCGGCGCTGCATCGGACCACAGATCGCACCGCGGCGGGCCATGACGCGGCATCATGTGACCGATCGGACCGCGGACTCGGTCCGTCGTGTGGATCGGCTAGGGCCCCCGGAGTGGCGGCGGCGCGGCGCGGAATAGGGTGGTGGCAACACCGACTGGAAAAAGAAATCTGCTGGGAAGGTTAAAACTTACAGACAGACGGAGGGGGAGGGGGGGGGGGGGGGGGGGGGGGGGCTGGGAGAATTAAAAGGAAATGAAAGTAAGCATGTAAAGCTAAACCGGAGGTTGGTTTGACCGAACAGAATTGGCGGTATTTGTACGCACAACCTGTACGCGCTTTATCAGCATTGATTTCAAAAGGCCTGTTCTTCCTCCGCGACAATATCCTAAACTTGACCGTAAAAAAAAAAAAAAAAAAAAAACTGGCGGGAACAGTGTCTCCAAATTCATTTAAACATGACAGCGCAGCCTAAATAAACTTTTCATAAGGTTGTCTGCATTTTTAGGGTCAACCGAATGTTTTAAAGTTTTCGATTGTGAGAGTGCGCATTTTATTTAGAAAAAATTACATAAAGAATGCGTTAGCCATCGTAAACATCGGCTAAATTGTCTTTGCTGATTAGCATGCCCCAAAAAAGAGCGAATATAAATAACGTATTGTCGTAAAAAAAAACATGTGCAAAAGAATTGAATCAGCTGGCTGCAAAACAGGTGTTCCCTGAACTAGGTATTCAAGAAAAATACAAAAATGTTCAGTTTCTAAAAATACCTGGCAAAAAATTGCGAACACCGCAGCAATATTAAAAGGCAATCGCTGCCCTAGATTGTTGTCCAAAACCCATTTTGAGCGAAAATAAAAATATAACGGCTGTTTCAAACAAACAAGCACCCGATAATACGGTCACCGAAATGTTCGCGCAAGGAAATACCGTGCACCGAAACGTCCGTACACCGAAATGTCCGCACACCAAAATGTCCGCACCGAAACGTCCTGCACTGGAATGTCCAGCAACGAAATGTCCTAGACCTGGGACGACGCTGTGCGCTTCTTTGGTGGAGCTCCCACGGCTTCTAGTGTAATTTTCACCGATACTGATGAAACCTCGCAGCGTAGAGCTTCTATGACATTCCAGACACTGGGATGGCTAGCTGTGTCCGACTAAGCTACTAAACCGACGGTTCCAGGCTTCCTGGCTTCGAAATTGTTGTTTGTGTGGTTTTAATCGAATTACTTGCATTAAATTTTTTTATCGATGCTCAGCCCTACCATCCATCCATCCATCCACTCATCTATCCATCCATCCATCCATCCATCAAACCGTCCGTCTGCCGACCGAATTTGGTTTGTTAGGTTTTAGCCTCCATTGGCGTTAATTTCTGCCCCTATAGGAATATTAAAGCATTCCATCTCTTCCTCAACCCTTTGGCTAAAACGCAAAGGGATAAAATCAAAACCGCAAAAAAGTTCAAATCTAACTTGAAGGGAAGCACGTCGACTGGAGTATGGGACCATTTTTTCCGTTTCCGGGGTTCACCCATCACAGCCACGGTGGCTGCTTTTCAGATTGAGTAGAAAAGCCAAAACCCCATTGTGTTGAGATTTTGGCGCACGGTAAAAATCCCCAGGGGAACAAAATTAATCCGGAGCCCCAACTACAGCGCGCCTCTAGCCCATGGGTTTTTTTTTTTTACTCACAGGTGTCAAAAAACACATGAGCTATGAGGTGCTTCGGATTAATTTTGATCCAGTGCGGACGACCAGCTTCGGTTGGTGGAAATGGCCGCCGCAGCTGGCACCACGAATGGGGTCCTGAAATGAGGACATTACGCAATTTTTGTGCTGACGAAATTTATTTTCTCTCTCTCTCTCTCTCTCTCTCTCTCTCTCTCTCTCTCTCTCTCTCTCTCTCTCTCACAGCCCATGTGTAGCTTCGGTGCGCTAAACCCCACAATCAATCACGTTCACGTCACGCAGCACGCGCTATTAATATACAACGTTTACGTTTCAAAATCATAGCTGTTGTAAATCTTGCGAAGCGTGGACATTGCTCGTCGAAGCTCTGTTTGGGCACTCATAGCCTAATTCGCCTGTAAAGAACTCAAAATGAAGGCAAGAGGAGTAAGAATGCATTAGTAGACAACCCTCTGAATTTCTGTAGATTTTCTTATGGTACCTTTCACCATTGTTTCTGAATTCTTTTTCTCCAAGTCTTCTAGTTAACTGTCCTCCAGCGACAAAGGGCAGCATGACGTACGCTCCTCTGCCCTATGGGACGCTATTTTATCACAGTGCTCAAATACGACAGTGGTTATATGAAGTTGTGCGGATATTAGAATTTCCTTCCAATTTTGTGTTTCACATTCGTTTAAGCAATGCATTGCTGACGTTAATGAGTTGTGGATGCTTGTGCCAGGCTCACAGTTCCGGAGATCCTAGCTGCGCTTTCATTGACCCTTCCTGCGTACCTGGACAGTTCATTTATTGACCCACTTCCCGTAATGACGCTGACCATTCAAGCTTGCGCGCTACTGCGGCGGCTTCTTGTGCACTGTTCCCGTGCTGATTATGGAGTTTCATTCTTCGATGTTAGCGGCTTGTCCCCTTGAGAGAATCGACGAGTGGTGGGAGGAGCTGGCGCACTGATTTTGGAGACTTGTGTACTTCGGTCGTTCTCTTTCATCCGCATTTATTCTTGTCAGTCGCTCTGCGACCGCATCTTTTGTGTTAGTGTTTTATTTTCCTTGCAGTGTATACTTTTATCCCCGTTGGATGACGATGTTATTAATACGCCAAGAAGGTGGTCAAACACTTTTGGTCATGTTTGTACAGTAGAACGAATATGGCTTGAGGGGCTGAAGTTTGCGTTCGCTCCTGTCCTCCGTCCTACTTCCCTTTGGAGAAGAAAGAAAGAGGGCTATTGACACAGAGAGAGTCGGGTGGGCCTATTTAACCATGGGTGCCTGGAGTAACATATGGGTGCCTGGTCATTTTAGAGTTTCTGAGAAAGCGGATAAAGCAAGAAAGATGTCGCGCTTGCGTGGCAGAGGGAGAAGCTGGGGTGCTTCAAGAGGACTCCGAGTCAAGCGCGTCGAGACGGTAGGCAATCACGCATTTAATATATTTTGTTAACAAGGTCGCGGGACGCATGCAAGAGGATTGGTATGGGGCGGACGGGCCGGGAAGAAAAGGTATTCGGAGAAGGAGGAGAAGGAAGGGGACTAGAGGTCTCCCCACACGAGCAGCAGAATGACTGATTCCAGGCTGAAAGTACAAATCATCCGTTTATGCACGGTGGATCGCGATTATTTCCCGACGAACAGCACCGCTGAGAGAGGCATTTCTTGCAGAGGGAGAAACGACAACTTCCAGCGAAGCGACGTATTTTCCTTTCATACTCCTTCGTTCTTCAGAAGAGTCGAATAATAGGCGGGGCGCGGGGCCGGCGGCGCGCCGAAAATTTTGCCCGGCGGCGGCGGCGGCGTGCTCATTCCCGCGACTTCGGCGGCGGCGCAGACGGAGCGACTAAAAAAAAAACGCGGCGGCGGCGGCGTGGCGCGGCGGCGCACAGGTCTAGTTTACGCGCGCCACGCCATGTATTTTCCGCATTTTCCATTGTGCATGCCATTGTGCGGGAGGAGAATGCGGCGTCAGAGGAGGTTGGCTTCATAGAGTTTCATACTAATATATGGTTGGCTTGCCAAAGCTGGGTCGCCTGACGTCATGCTCTCTTAGCCTTGGCCAATAGCCTTGGCTTGGCTATTCCAAAGTTTATTTAGAAAAATTATACCATTTCAGCGACTACATTATACAAAAAAAAGGTTAAATGATGCCAAGAAACACGGTATTTTGCTTTGTTTGCGCGACCAAATACAAATTCTTATGTTTCCTTTAGGTGGAAGTTCCCCGTCGAGGGAGATACGGTTATCCGGTTATCGCTTTGCTAAAAGCCTTTCGGCTGCTGACGCTCCGGTTGTGCCAGTTGTGCTCAGCGGGACGTCGGGAGCAAAGCGGAGCGTCAAAAACAGTCAGCTAAAACTCTCTACTGTCTTTAGCGCAACTGAAAACTAATATTTCAGCACAGGAAACGCCACAGACTCGCGAAAAATTGCCAAACGACGTACAACACAAGTCGCTCCCAGTCACGGTAGCATGGCCGGTAGTTAAGCTATAACTCTTAAAACTAGCCTTCCCGGTACGGTCCGGTAACGCGTACCGTGTGCCGTACCGGAACCGTTTTTCCGATCTGCCAGCGTTCGGCCGAAATTAAAGGTACTGTTGGTACTGTCACTTCAGAATTTCCATGGTTACGGCCGAGGGTTCTTACGCGGCCGCGTTCTATTGCTATGTGTGAGGGCAACTTATCTGCGCAGGTGAGCCTTCGGGCGCGTTGTTGGACGTTCTGAGGCTACCTTGTCAAGCCAAATGGAGCACTCCACGAGCTCGTCGTCCAGGGGAGAATCCGCAACGGACGACGAAGAAGAAAATGTGCCGAGGGACGAATTTACTCCCAGGGAATACCAGGTAAGTTTGCCTTTGGCGGAAATGTTGTGGCAGGGGTGCTTGCGAGTGCATCCCCGGAACCGTCCGCCGACGCGCGTGTTGAGGCCCAACCACATGCCCGCGTAAAACCGACGTACTCGCGGAACGACGTACGCCTGCGGCGGCATACGCCGCTGCCTTTGCCACCCGACGGCGTCGGAGAGGGCGAGTAACCACATACCGCCATATCAGCCATATCGCCGCAACGCGCGCGCAAAAATGCGCCGCGCAGTGCCATGGCGCAGTAATACTTGGGTAGTGGAAAAAGCGGCGGCTGCTCCCCACGGCGCCCTTGAAGCCAAACGTGTTAACCGCCGCGGGTGGCGCTGGTGTGCCCCGCCCGAGGAGATCCCAAAGCGGTGCGCGTTGATCGACGTGCTGCTATGCTGCTGTTCGGCGATTCACGCTGTGTTTTGACGTTTTTTAACCGCTGCACATGGTCTTTTTTGTGTGTAATTACAAGAGGAGCCTTGCAGGCACTGCACTGATCCTTAAGTGTTCTTGATTCTGCCTTTTATTGGTAATACGGACAGGGTGTTATGCGTGCGACGGTCTCTAATTGCAGAAGGGCCATGGCTCATGCAGTTTGAAAGGGTTGTGCAGTATTGTGGGGTGGGACGGCACCCCTAATAGATTGATGTGATTGCTAGAAATATTTTATGTTTGCGATTTGTTTTACCCTGCTTTTATTTCTTGAGTTCCTAACTGTTCATAATTATCTTACGTCTGCAAGACGTGGGCAGCACATTTCATGAACTTGTGCATTTCTAAAGCGGTAATTATTTTATGTTAATGGGCAACCAGCGTTCCAATGAACTGTGCACTTTTAAAATGATCGCGCGATAAAGTGTGCCGTGTGGTGCTTTTCTTAGAACTACGTACGGTTGCGAATGTTGATGCTTTTCGCTGACTTGAGTGAAGTTTTTAAAACGTATCGTGTGTGTTGCGTGCACTGCAAGGGCGTGGGCCAGGTAGCACGCATTTTCTCGGGCCCGGGCCAGGCTCGGGCTTCAACAAAAAATATTTTGGGACGTGCTTGCCCGAGCGCATGCATGCAGTGTCTTCGTGGTGGTTGATGCTGAAATGTTTCCGCATTGATCATTTAGCTTAAACTAAAAACAAAAAAATCAAAGTGCGAGGTAACTGCGGCGCCGTTAAAAATATCTTTAAAAATATTTTCTATGTTAGAATATATATATATATATATATATATATATATATATATATATATATATATATATATATATATATATATATATATATATATATATATATATTCCGGTATTCTGGTATTCCGGTATATTCCGGTATTCCGGTATATTCCGGTATTCTGGAGGTCGTGGGTTCGGATCCCACCCGGCGGGCATTTTTTCACCACTTTCTTTTCGACTCAAAAAATTCTTCATCTCTTTCAATGACCCACCACAACCTCCCCTTTGCTTTCCGAGGTTTTCTTGACTGCCAACCCTTATTTTCTGTCTTATTTCACGGAGCCCCTCATTTCCCATTTTCTGATTCGCTACATGCTTAGCGAGGGCCTCTGTTCTGGCAGTCTTGGTGCCAAAGGGAGCTTAAAGGGCTACTGAAGTGCTTTTAAAACCGGGCAAAACTCTACTTTTTACAATTATTACATTGGTCAGTTTATGCCTGTAAAGTTTTTTTCGTTATTTTTAGCTTGGGGACAGCGGTATTCGTCGTTAAAGTTGACCCTACGCCCCGCCCACCGCTCCCTGCCGCATCGCCGGAAGAGCGAGAAACTGAGCGGCAGCGACCGGAAGTAGCGTCATATTCGGAAGACGGCCAGCGACGTGAACCGCCGCTTCGCTGTGTCCCAGTTTTCTGGGCGAAGTTCCGAATTAAGCAGGCGTGTAATGTGCACTTTATTAATCATCATTGTCTAGAGTTGCTTCCGCGTCGATTTTTAACCGTAATGCTACTGCGTGATTCCCTAAAGCGACTTCTAGATACCAGAGATTTCCCACCCGAGTAGTCGCGGAGCATGCCGTGTCGACGGGTGCTCTTTGCTTCGTACGCGAAGCGACGGGCTCAAACAAATACGGAGGTACCCCGAGTTCCTGATCCATTATTATAAGGGAATTAGAAAATTTGTGGGACCACAGCGCTCTGGGCTTTCGTTTTCCCGATCAACGTTGTTGGCTGTGACGATAGCTTAGCTGAATAGCTAGATTTTAAGAAGAAATCAAGCAAGCTGAAAGCATGAAGCGTTTTCTGTGCGCGCGCGCGGAAGCGCTCCGCACACTCGCCGGTCGTGCATGCCCGTACGGCGCACGAAACGGCTCGCACCACACATGCCGCGGCAGCGACCACCCTTCGCTGCCGTCCAGAATCAAGGCCGTCGCGAAAAGCAAGGTAAACGTGCAAGAGAGGATGATAGTGTGGTGAAAAATTGTGCTAGGGATTGTCATCCAAGGTGATTTCGAAAGAGGTGATCGAATTTGTATCGCGATGCGGAGCGCCGACCGGTCGCGGAGGCTCGTCGACGACAGCAAACGAACCTGCCCGAGCACGAGATGCGGCGAGAGGCCGATAGATGGCGTTACCTGCGCGCAAGAATGAACACAGCACCGATCGCTAGAACGACTATCAACGTAGGAATAAGGTTCCACATGCGAGAAAGGGGATGATAGCGTGGTGAAAAACTGTGTTAAGGATAGTCATTCGCAATTGTAGAGATAGCGGCGACCAACTAGCTTTCTTGATGCTAAGCCTAAAGTTCCCAACATCAGCGTACAACCTGAGCCGGCTGGAGCTGTTGGGGAAGGCGTTCTAAAGCTCGTCGGGGACCAGCGCGCTGCGGTTGGGTTCCTCTACCTTTTGGGGGGCGACCAACGTTCGGCTCCCCTATTCTAAAACACGCGTATCTGCAGCAATACCACGTTCCGCTGACCGGCCGAGCAGCGACCCGGCACCAGCACCTCTGCGCGACGCGGCGACCGGCGGCGGCCGCGCTGCCTGTGCGCATCGCAGGCCGCTGCACAGAGCTTGTTGCCGCCTGTCCAAATGTAAAAACAAAGTTCCACATTCGAGGATTGGGGTGATGGTGGGTTGAAAAATTGTGCTAGGAATTGTGATAGCGCTGGTAGTGAAAGCGGCGAACCAATATCTGCGCAACTTCCCTGCACCCGAGAAACAAGTCGGCCATGAGTCGTCGGGGGCGAACCCCTTTCTAAACTCGCCGCGAGCGAACCTGTTGCGTTTATACTTCCCTCAGGCTCTCCTATTCTAAGGAAAGATTGTGTGAGCCCTCCATTCACCAGAGGACCTTTTAGCCCGTATCTGAACGGGAACAGAATAAGATCTTCAGGCCGAGCGGTCCCCGCAGCGCCGGCACTTCCGAATATGACGTCATCTGCCGCCAACCAATCGCGAAAGGCAGCCAGGGCTCTTACCGTGCCCGCGGGCAGGGGTCGTTTGTTTTGTCGAAAAAAGATGGTTTGGGTGTATTTAAACATAAAATAAACATGTTTTTCGAATTCAGCGTCAGGAAAACCATAATGTAATGCCCCCAACAAAATTTTTTTGAAAAGCTCTTCACCAGCCCTTTAAAGGAGCCATGAAGAGAAAACACAAGTTTGGTTCATTCAAAAGATTGTGTCGTTAGAATCATACTGACACCACTTTTAACGTAAACTTCGCTCAAATAAGCTACATAATTAGGAAAAACGGGAATGGTCATGCGACCCACCAGCTCATTTCCCGCAACAGAACCTGTGATGTCACATGGGCTAAGCTCTGCGATTGGCGGAGGCTGGCAGAAGCAGACGCAAATTAGGTAGAGCTTACAAACTAGACGAACGAGCGATTTGCGCTTAAATTTAGGGCACATTCTTTACAAAGCAATAAGAATGATGGGACAAACAGTGGAAGTTACGAAAGCACATGTAAACATAGAAGAACTGATGCGTTCTGCTGTTCGTACTGCGCACAGCATGCTTTGGTTTAGCTGCACAGCACTACGGGGCTTGGGGTTGTCTCAGACGACACTGGCCGATTGACGCAAGCAACGGTGTCCTACGTCACCCCATTTGTCGAGCGAGCACTGTTTCAGGGAACGAATATTTTCTCCCAGAACAAAAACAAGCCAGGTTTAAATGCGGGCAAAAACAAACCAAACGCTTGCCACGGTATGGTGGCGCCATCTAGGTTACGGAACGTAAAGAAACGCGGGAACAAACCAACACCGCTGTACAGGGTGGAGACAACCTTTGAACGGTCCCGTGCCGCCGCAATTGGGCCAACGGGCTCAACGCGTTATTCTTTTCGTTTCCCACGAGACCTAGCAACGCGAAACAGACAATATGATTCAAACTTCTTCAGTAAACCGCGTTGCGGCGATAATTTTAGCGCGGTTTTGACACAATGACTTGCTTCGGCGGCGAGCGAGCAACCGAACATGGCGGCGCCAGCGTTACGTGTCTCTACCCTGTACGGCGGATGCGTGAATGAAGGTATTCTAGGCTGCAGAGCGGTCGGTTCCCGTGATGTCACTTGGGACCACGAAAACGCACGATTGAGCGGGAAAATCAAAATTTTAACCTTAATTGTTTAATTTCTCAGTGAATAAAGCACCGTTTGTATCCGGACAAGCGCTGGTGGCACTATAAAACACGAAATCTTTCGAATAAAACCAACTTGTATTTTCTCTTCATGGCTCCTTTAAGAGGGTTCAACGCTGGTCGACCACTCTCGACATGTCGTAGACACTCGAGTCACGGCCCGGGGGTTAAAAAGAAGGTCCCCTTCACCCCGAGTAGTCCGAGTGGCGCTGGCTACCACCCCCAAGTACAGGAAATAAAAATACCTTAACATAAATACCCGAGAAAGTGCTGGGGAAACAGCCCCGCCGGTAGCGTAGTGGTTATCGCACCAGACCGGTATTCTGGAGGTCGTGGGTTCGGATCCCACCCGGCGGGCATTTTTTCACCACTTTCTTTTCGACTAAAAAAATTCTTCATCTCTTTCAATGACCCACCACAACCTCCCCTTTGCTTTCCGAGGTTTTCTTGACTGCCAACCCTTATTTTCTGTCTTATTTCACGGAGCCCCTCATTTCCCATTTTCTCATTCGCTATATATATTGCCGGAACATGGGGTCTGAGAAGAAGAAGAGGCTTGGGTGCTACCACGGCAGCTCTGGTTGTGCGTCAGCGTCGGTGCCGTCTGTAGGTCTTTTAAGCCGAGTAAATACTGCTTTTCTACCTTTATTCGTGACATTTGTGGTGGAGGTGCGGGGTAATCCCATGCACTTCGAACCAGGCGAGTTTACCGACCCACGCGAGTGTCATCTGGAGACAACACCAGTGCACAAGTCAAGTCGCCGCATTCGAGGTCTACCACCAGAATTTGGCCTGCTGGTGAAGCCTCCACGCGTAATGACAACCACTACGGCTTGCCAAACCAATGAGGGCAGCGGAGCCTTCTCGCCGCTGGTGGTGCACTTGCCGCACACACCGCGGCCGTTCCACGGCGACATCTTCGAAGACGTCGAGGACTGGCTCGATCATTTCGATCGGGTCGCTGCGTTCAACGAGTGGGACGACACACGTAAACTGAGAAGCGTTTACTGCTCCCTCAGAGAGTCGGCACAGACGTGGTACGAAAACCACGCGCCTACATTTACAAGCTGGTTGGAGTTTCGGCGGCAATTGCTCGAAGACTTCAGAAATAGTGAGCGGAAGGAAAAGGCCGAGATTGCTCTACAGTCCAGGGCGCAAAAACCAAACGAGAGCGTCTCTATGTTCGTCGAGGACATGACGCGCTTGTTTCGGCGAGCTGACCCTGGTATGAGTGAAGCAAAGAAGGTCCGCCACCTGATGCGCGGTGTGAAGGAACAGCTATTCGCTGGCCTTGTACGCAGCCCGCCAACAACGGTTGCTGACTTCGTTCGGGAAGCGACCTCAATGGAGCGGGCCCTGCAGCAGCGCAACATGCAGTACGGACGTCAAGCCAGTGTGGCCGCCTGCGCTTCAGCGGTCAACGATGAACACGCTCTCCGGGAGCTCGTGAGGAGCGTCGTGCGTGAGGAACTGCGGCTTCTTCAACAGGGTGACTGTCGACCAACTTTCGCTGCCTTTACCGACGTCGTCCGAGACGAAGTTCGGCGAGCGATGGGACCCGCGGCACCGGCCTATGTTGCAGGCCCTGTTCGAACGTACACGGATGTGTATCCTATGCTGGCTCCAACAGTGGAGCATCGCACTTACACGGACGTGGTGCGCACACCGACCTCGGCACCGCCCCAGGTGTTACCAACTGTGACACAGCCGTTCGGACGCACGTTGAACCCGGCCACACGGTATGAACCAAGACGTCTCGAACGGAAAGCGACCGTGTGGCGCACATCAGACAATCGGCCCCTGTGCTACCATTGTGGTGAAGAAGGCCACGTGTTCCGTCACTGCCCTTACCGCCGCCTGGGACTTCGCGGGTTCTCGCCGAACGCACCTCGACCGCGCTACGGGGAACGACCCCGAGAAATCGAGGAGTACCTTTCCGCCCACGAGCTGACGCCGACTTCGCCCGCTACTCATCAGTCCCGAACGCCTACCCCTCGCAGGTACTCATCACCGATCCGTCCCGGCTCTCCTCGATCTGGCGGAAACCGGTCTCCGAGCCCATACCGGGGAAACTAAACCCAGCGACCTCCGGGGGTGAGGCCGCTGCAGAACCTCCACCGACGCAACGACATCCGCATGACGACCACCGAAATCGAACTTTTGAAGCGAACGAACTTCTTTCTGCCGACATCCCGGTCCTCGCCGACAACCACTCGGCAACAGCTCTCGTCGATACCGGCGCTGACTATTCTGTTATTAGCTGGTCACTCGCGTCCAAGCTGCGTAAAGTAACGACGCCATGGTGTGGACCGCCAATCCGAACAGCTGGCGGCCACCTTGTTGTGCCGACTGGTGTGTGCACCGCCCGAATTCAAATTCAAGATTCAACTTTCCCCGGCTGTTTTGCCGTGCTGCGAGAGTGCTCGAAACAACTTATACTCGGTTTGGACTTTCTCCGCGAATACGGGGCCGTGATCGACTTGCGGGATCTTTTGGTTACATTTTCGAACCCTCTGTCAGTCGACGGCGAGAGGGAGCTCTCCAGGCCTGCGCTCCGAATTTGCGACGACATTGTTACTTTACCTCCCCGAAGCAGTATGTTTGTTACTGTTGAGTGCGAGCAATCACCTGTCAGTTGCGGTATCGCCGAACAAAACGTTTCCCTGCTGCTCGACCGACAGGTCTGCGCAGCCCGTGGCCTCGTCGACATCAGCAACCAACGAACAGAAATACTGCTTACGAACTTCAGTCCGGAACACCAGCATTTATCACACAGAACAGCAGTTGCATACCTGGACGCAGTAAGCGACGAAGAAAGGAATCTTGTTCTAGGAGTCTTGTCCACGCAGAACGAATCGGAGAAGGTCGCCAAAATTGACATAAACCCTGACCTGCCGATGTCCCAACAGCAACAGCTTCGCGATGTTCTCAACTCGTTTGGCGACTGCTTTGCTGTAACGTCTAAAGTTCGACAAACAACCATCGCCAAGCATCGCATCATCACCGACGAACGCGAGCGACCCATTCGCCAACACCCTTACCGAGTTTCAACGAAAGAACGCGAGGCTATTCGTCGCCAAGTGAAAGAAATGCTCCGAGACGACGTCATCCAGCCGTCGACAAGTCCTTGGGCATCCCCGGTCGTCCTTGTTGAGAAGAAAGACGGTACTCTTCGTTTTTGCGTAGACTACCGGAAGCTCAACAAAGTTACGAAGAAAGACGTCTATCCTTTGCCGCGTATTGATGACTCGTTGGATCGGTTGCGCCATGCTAGATTTTTCTCGTCTATTGATTTGCGCAGTGGTTATTGGCAAATTGAAGTAGATGAACGAGACCGCGAAAAAACAGCTTTCGTTACTCCGGACGGCCTCTACGAATTTAAGGTCCTGCCGTTTGGTTTGTGCTCCGCCCCCGCCACTTTCCAGCGGATGATGGACACTGTTCTATCTGGACTAAAGTGGCAGACGTGCCTTGTATACTTGGACGACGTGGAAGTGTTTTCTCGAACGTTCGAAGAGCACCTAGCGCGTCTGAGAGCAGTTCTTGAGGCCATCCGATCCGCCCAACTGTCGTTAAAACCAGAGAAGTGCCATTTTGGGTACGAAAAGCTGAAGTTTTTGGG
Source organism: Haemaphysalis longicornis (assembly GCF_048455015.1). Taxonomy (NCBI): domain Eukaryota; kingdom Metazoa; phylum Arthropoda; class Arachnida; order Ixodida; family Ixodidae; genus Haemaphysalis; species Haemaphysalis longicornis. The sequence continues at coordinate 131,911,060 of NW_027526445.1, forward strand.
CCACCTCGTCAGCTTCCAAGGCGTGCGCCCTGACCCCGACAAGACTACTGCTGTCGCCGCTTTCCCAACACCAAGCGACAAAAACGCCGTACGCCGTTTTCTCGGCCTCTGCGCGTACTATCGTCGCTTTGTGGAGAACTTTTCCGATATAGCGGAGCCGTTAACTTGCCTAACAAAGAATGATGTGCAGTTCAGTTGGGGCCCAAAAGAGTGTGCAGCGTTCGACGAACTGAAAAGTCGGTTGCAGACTCCCCCTGTGCTCGGCCACTTTGACGAGGACGCTGACACTGAACTGCATACTGACGCAAGCAACATCGGATTAGGTGCAGTGCTTGTACAGTGGCAAGATGGTGTAGAGCGGGTTATCGCTTATGCGAGCCGTACTCTGTCACGCGCCGAAGCCAACTACTCTACAACTGAGAAGGAATGCTTGGCTGTCGTGTGGGCCGTCACCAAATTTCGGCCATATCTCTATGGACGACATTTCAAGGTGGCTACTGACCATCACTCTCTGTGCTGGTTGGCCAACCTGAAAGACCCGTCTGGACGTCTCGCTCGTTGGAGTCTCCGGCTACAGGAGTTCGATGTCAGTGTCGTCTACAAGTCCGGCCGTAAACACAGCGACGCAGACTGCCTCTCCCGCGCTCCAATCGATAAAATCTCTACCGAGGAAGACGATGATGGCGGCTTTCTTGGAGCCGTCACTCCTTCTGACCTTGCTCAAGACCAACGAAATGACCCGGAACTTCGCCCAGTCATCCATTACCTCGAAGGATGTACCTCTCAGCTACCCAGATCTTTCGCACGCAGCCGTACATCATTTTGTCTGCGTAACAACATCCTGTATAAAAAGAATTTCGATGCCACGGAAACAACATACTTGCTCGTTCCACCAAGAAAACTACGTGCAGAAATTCTGCAGGCCTGTCACGATGAACCGTCTTCCGGGCATCTCGGCTTCACCCGTACCTTAGCCCGCATACGTCTACGGTATTACTGGCCCAAGCTTGCGGTTGATGTCAAGCAGTACGTACAAACTTGCCGAGACTGCCAGAGGCGGAAAACTCCGCCCGAAAAGCCCGCCGGTCTACTCCAACCGATTGACCCTCCGAAATTACCGTTTCAGCAGATCGGTATGGATATTCTGGGGCCTTTTCCTTTGTCATCCTCCGGCAACAGATGGATCGTCGTCGCTACGGACTACTTAACGCGTTACTGTGAAACAAAGGCCCTTACCCGAAGCACGGCCACAGAAGTTGCCAAGTTCTTTATCGAGAACATCGTCCTTCGTCATGGTGCCCCGACAGTTGTCATCACGGACAGGGGAGCTGCGTTCACAGCACAACTTCTTAAAGAAGTGTTACATCTCAGCTGCACAAGCCACCGGAGGACAACCGCCTACCACCCGCAGGCGAACGGACTAACGGAGAGGCTAAATAAGACCATTGCCGATATGCTCTCCATGTACGTTGACGTCGACCACCGGAATTGGGATGCCATACTACCATACGTGACCTTCGCCTACAATACGGCGGCGCAGGAAACAACACGGTTTACCCCGTTTCGCTTGGTGCATGGTCGAGACGTCCTGACAATGTTGGACTCCATGCTTTTACCTGACGACTGCTCTGTCGTCACCACAGACGCCGAAGAAATCGCACAGCGTGCAGAGGCCACACGGCAGCTGGCTCGCCAGCGCATTCGATGCCAGCAAGTAAACGATGCCCGGAGGTATAATGCGCGTCGACCAGGAGACCTCGTCTGGGTGTGGAGCCCTGTTCGCCGGAAGGGCTATTCCGAAAAATTGATGCGTCGCTACTTTGGACCCTACAAGGTTCTGCGCCAGACAAGCGACGTGAACTACGAAGTTCTTCCTGAGGGCACGGTGCGTTCTCGTCGCACCACGTCACAGTCGGATGTCGTCCACGTAGCACGAATGAAGCTGTACTACACCCGCTCGACTGAATCTTGAACTGCTGTGTTTGCCGTACGACTCTCAGGACCATAAATCGGGACGTTGCATCGGGACGATGCTTTCGCAAGGGAGGGGGTAATGCCGCATGCGTGGGACAATCTCCCTGTTTGGGTATGTGCCTTTCGGAACATTGGGTCTGAGAAGAAGAAGAGGCTTGGGTGCTACCACGGCAGCTCTGGTTGTGCGTCAGCGTCGGTGCCGTCTGTAGGTCTTTTAAGCCGAGTAAATACTGCTTTTCTACCTTTATTCGTGACGATATATATATATATATATATATATATATATATATATATATATATATATATATATATATATATATATATATATATATATATATATATATATATATGATGTATATAAATGTGTGTATGTGTGTTGTACAAAGCTCTGTCCAAGTTTAAGAAAATGAAATGCGATATATCTGTATATATAGTCGCTCTAGGTTGAAAAGGCCGATTTTTTTCGGGCTCGTATACTCTGTCAGACGCGGGCTGATATTTAGAAACAGTCTGGCGGGCTCAGGCCTATTTAAATTTGTGTGTGTGTATGTGTATGTGTGTGTGTGTGTGTGTGTGCAGGCACACTTGCACACATACACACACACACCGCAGGCACGCAAGTACGTGCACGCACGCACGCGCGCACACACACGCGCGCACATACACACACGCACGCACGCGCACACGCGTGAACACACATTCATGCACGCACGCATGCACGCACAGACGCACACAACGCGCGCGCACACGCATGCACTTGTCTGGGGCGGAACTTCACATTCAGCAGCAGCCCGATATAAGTTCAGACCACACTGCATGCATCATTGCAAAAAGCGACAAGAGGTTAATCTTCTATGTCTGCGGGTACGTTGTCAAGAAAACTGTCCTCAAGACAGAGTGTGAGGAATGCTGTGCACTGTTACTCACAGGAAAAGACACCGTTTTGAGGCTAGGTGCACGCAGGTGAGTACACAAGGCTCCGGGATAATGGAGGTTTGCTTTACCCCCATGGTCGCCTTTACAGATTCATCAAGCAGTTGGAGAATATTTTCACGAGCTGCTTCAGCACTCACGAGCTGCACCACGATAGTGTCATGGATGTGCTGGCTATCATCAAACAAAAACAGCAGAGTGCTGTTGGGTGTGATCAGCACTCCAAGTCACTTACAGCCCGGGTGACAGCCTTTTATGTAACCACCCGTTTGCACTTTTTTGTAAAGTCGATCAACCGCTCAAGAGCTAAAAAGAGGGCGGGTGCACGCTACTTGGAGTTAAGCCGCTGCACATGATCTTGCTTTGTAAAACTGCAGGAGGAGCCTAGCAGGCACCACATTTCTTTACATACTCTTGGTTCTTTTTGCTTGCAATGTAGATGTAAATAATTAAATGTAAATAATGCATTATGTTATGTTTGTAGGTGTTCACTGCGCCGAAAAGTGCGCAGTTTTAAAATGATCGCGCAATAAAATTATGCCGTGTGACTTGGTGCTTTTCTGAAAATTGCGGTTGCGAATCCTGTATTTGCGCGCTTTTCGTTGACTTGACTGAAGTTTTAACACATCTGTCAGGTGTGCTGTATGGGTCAAATTTGAAAAAGAAAACGGGAAACGTTTGCGCACGTACGACGCAGTTTGCTCGGTATGCAGATCTTGATCGATAAATCAGCAAGAAAATAAAGAAAAAAAAAGCAGAAGTGACGTATGCTGGCCAGCCTAAAGCACGCCACTCTTTTTTCAGATGACACAATATCATAGCAAAATCATTAAACAACGAAGAAAAAAATATCGGCATGATAGCGAGCTCGATCGCTAAAGCACGGCGCGGTCTGCTCGGTTGGCCAAATGGGATGAAGAAATGAGCAAACGGTAAATACACGACGTAGCTACCTTTCCCCTAAAAAACCCTGGTACATTAATAGTATTATCAACGGTTTTTACACGAAAAAAGAACTGTAGCCCCTCGGAGACTGCCCCAACGCACGCCTACCCGCCGCTACCCGAGGCGAAAAAGCGCTCGGGCGGGGCACGCGAGCGCCACCGCGCGGGGTTGACACGAAGTGCTTCACGCGGCGGCGGCCGCTTTTTCCACTACCCAACTATTCTAGTTCACTCTAGCGCAGTCTAGCCACCGTAGTAAGGTGGAAACTATGACAATGGCCCCAAAGTGCGTGTTTATTGCTTCCCAAGACACGAAGTGCAGAAGAAAGCGTGGTTGCGGGCCATTCCACGGAAGGATTTCACACCCACAGTGCATTCGAGGGTAAGACACTGCAATTTTGTTGCATAGGAGCCAGGAATATTTGTGAGGTGTAGCGATTGTTGTGAACTGTGACTCCCGGGAATGCGCGCTTCGTAGGCAGTAAGAGCACTGCTATAACTAAAGTGTGGGTCTCTCAGCAAGCGTTTATTTCCGTGGATGCATCAGGCTGTGCGATACATTTGTACACAGATAGGTATAGTTCCGCGGAAGCTAGTACGAACGTCATTCTCACATTTAAGCCCGTATAATTTGAAACTACCCTTAAAGGAGCCATGAAGAGAAAACACAAGTTTGGTTCATTCGAAAGATTGCCTCGTTAGAACCATAACGACACCACTATAACGCAAACTTCGCTCAAATAAGCTACATAATTAGGAAAAAAGGAAATGACCATGCGACCCACCAGCTCATTTTCCGTAACAGAACCTATGATGTCACTCGAGAATGCTCTGCGATTGGCGGAGGCCGGCAAAAGCAAACGCATGTTAGGCAGGGCTTACAGTTTGCATAGCGAGCGAAATGCCCGTGAAACGTACTGCACATTCTTTTTATGACAAAGAACGGTGAAGTAAACGGTTTAAGTTCCGAACGAACACGCAAGCGTGTATGCCAATGCGTACGAAACTACCGCCAGCCGAACTCGACATCTCGCCGTCGCCACCGTCGCGCAGACGAATTTCCGGGTTCAAGGCTCTTCGGGGCCAACGAACCGTCCCAGTACGCACAGCTGCGACCTTGCTTGGTATCGTAATCCCTTCACAGGAGGTTGGCCGTCATATCGCCAACCAGCAAAGGTAAAAATAGAAACAAGGGGAGTAAGGAACACAGAGCAGCAACGAGATAGTGCCACTCGTCGCACAGGTTTCGGTATGGAGGTCGTGTTGGCTTGCTGCTGTCGTTACGAGCTCGTATCTAGTTTACAACCACTGAAAACTTCAGTTTGTTCGAGTACTTTCCAATGAAATTTCGTTGCTGTGTTTTGAAATGCCCATGTAGTACGGGCAAATCGTCGAGGGAGTGCGACATCCCCGCTGGTGAAGAGATCTCCTTTCATGTGCTGCCCAACGACGAACCTCGGCGAAGCAAGTGGCTACGTTTTGTGAACTTTGCAAACGGAGGAGAAAGAGAGCTAAAGGAAGTACGAGTGTGCTCGCTTCATTTCCGAGGAAGTGATTACGGCAGGGACCCGGACATGCTGGCGCTCGTCGCCGACTTCGTCAAATCGCAATCAAAGCGCTCTGACCTTGGGGAAAAAAATTGCCGTACACACCGCGCATTGACGCTCGAATCTTTCTGGTCGGAGCAGAGAGCTCGAGCGAACGGCTTTCCATACACGACACCGGCCAACTGGCATAAGCGATACTGCTACTGAAATTGAAAATACGGCACATACGTACCAGTCTGTATTCGTCCGTCGCGACGGGGCTGACGAGGCAGCGGTGCCGACCATTAGTATGAAACTCTATGGAGCCGACGGCTGGGCGTTCGTCTGTTGTGGCGCCGTGCATGCAGTGAACAGAGGGCGACACTGAGCCGCGACACCCAGCGCCGCCATCGGGGAATAAGAAAAACACTGGGTCGGCCACCGCTCGCCAGCGTGCTCGGGTTTCGGTTGCGCTCCTGCTTGGCGGCACCGGGTCAAATGTAGAATACGCAATTTTTAAGTTTTATATTAATTAAAACATACTACTGTAATTTTACCGCACCGGGGTAGGAATAGACTGAAGGACGGAACTGTTGACTACGCTTACGGAGGAGGAAAGCAAGCGATATTGACTTTGCCATGCATAGCCAGAACGCAGGTGGAGCCTATCGTGCGCACGTTTTCACGTTTCCACATAGTTTTTTCAGTGAATTTGCGTTTCCACTAAAAAGCACAAATTAATTAGCTGCTCACAGCATTGGAAAGAAGCCGTTTTGTTCGCATACTTGAAATCGGACCGCCGTGGTTTCGCGAGTACGCGGTGCCCGTCTCACAGGATCGATTGTTTGGGTGTAGTGCGGTGTGTACGCTGCGCTACGTGCTAGTAGCATTGACTTCAAAGCAAGTAAAATTACCTTAAATACGCGGGCTCCAGTGCGGATCATGGGGGTGGGAAGCATCGAGAACTGCGCACCAACTCGGGGAGATTTTCGATTGATTGTGCGGTTCAACTCGCCGACGCCAGACAGGCGATGAGGCGCGCCGTAGTGGAGGGATCGGGATTAATTTTGACCACCTGGGGATCTTTCACCTGGCCAGAATCTCGAACACTAGGGTGTTTTCGCTTTTCGCCTCTATCGGAAAAGCGGCCGCTGCGGCCGGGAAACGAACCTGACGACGATTTTCAATTTCACGGCTTGAATTATCGCCAAACATTCCCAGAATGCGCCTTGCTCCTCGCCCCTGACAGTTCGTTCCAACTTCCGGCTGGTGCCAGTTCGTCCCACCCCGAGAACACGGAGCGAGCACGCTTTCTTGCTCCGTGCACAAAGTCAATAATCGCCTCAGGAGCGAAAGACCTTATTTAGTGACACTAACTACAACCTCTGTGCCTTCTGTCTCCTTTTCCGTGAATACATTCACAATGTACACGGGTTTCGCTGCAAGACTACCTCTTCCTTTTTACGGGGTAAGCAGGGCCTCCCAAATATTAGAATCATCATAAACTCCGTTTATTTTTTATTGTTCTCTGAAGTTGCTGTTGTGAGCCCCGTTAAAACGGCAGCTGAGTGTTACGTGTCGCAGGAATTTTCACTATAAACGCCGCGGAAGACACATGCACAAAGCAGAAAAACCAACCTTCGTGCAAATACTGCCAATGCGCGCGGTATTCGCTAAGAGGGGACATTTATTGTAAGCTCACGAGTATTAACAGCTGGCAAACCGATATACTTTACTTTGACATTAGCATGTAATCTGCTTGGTAGTCATCGCCGTTGTATTTTCTAAAAAAATTCAGGGAATTGTGCCGCCTGTGAGGCTGTGACCAGCCTTCCCAACTCGGACGATTCAGGGCAGCGAAGGCGGTAGCTTTCCTTCTGCGCTTTGTTTCTTTTTGAAGCCTCTCGGTCGATAACACTCCATCCTGTCGCCGTTGCAGCGTATTCCGCAAACTTGAGCCGCTTAAGCGCACCTAACCACTTAATAGAAGCCTTTGCAAGGGCGCGTGCACAGTGCCTAAAGCAGACGGCCGGCCAGGACGGTGCGGCTCGGCCTACCCAGTGTTGCGCGGAGGCGCGGTAGATGGCGCTACGCCCGCTCGGCAAACTTGACTGCACGGAGCCGTCCACCGCGTATCCCACAACTCTTGCCGCTCGTGCACTTAGAAGCATTGAGCGTTCAAGTGGTGTGAGGTTGTTAAATGCAAGCCCGAGCTCCTCGGCGAGAGTTTTGTTCTCCGGATCAGGCGATTCCATGACTAGGGCTGCGGGTGCACTAGGTTTTACTAGTATTTTTAAAATGGCCGCCGTCTCGGTCGACTCCCGCGTGTGGGTGCTATATGGAGTCGACATACTAAGTATCTGTTTCATGGACCGGCTCGTATGACGCCATTGTTCACGTGACGAAATGTGCAATTTTAGCGGGAGATTTAAAATTTTGGCTTAAATTGCCTCATTTCTCAGTGAATAAAGCATCATTTGCTTCCGGGAAAGCGCTTGGGGTACTATGAAACACCTAATCTTTCGAATAAAACAAACTTTTGTTTTCTCTTCATGGCTCCTTTAAAGGGGCCCTAAATAGGTTTCTGAAGGTCGCCATTTCAATCGCGCAATCGCTAGAGTACCACTTCACGACAATGTATACCAAATATTACACCTCTGCGTAAAGCAGGGGCCGCACAAACACGCAACAAAGATGCTTTCTTTCTTCCTTGATCACCTACCGCTTCCTTGCCGCCACACTTGCGCGCTGTGACGTGCGACAGAGTGGTTCTGACGCACCCGTGTGACGCACGAAGCTCTCAACAGTACGGCTGCGCTATTGATGGGCCCCGTTAAGTGCTGTAGCCAGTCAGCGTTCCCGGCTCTGGGAGAAACGCGGTTGCGCGCAGCGCTCCTGCACCGGCGGCACGGCGTATTCGTCCTGCACGAGTGGCACGGACGAATGTTTATCGTCGCCATCCGTTACACGAGCGTAGCTGAGTTTGTAGTCGTTTACAAGGTATTAATAACGCTGAAAAACACGGAAAATCTCTGCGGGCACAAACGGCCGCTACACGCGCGACCGCGGCAAGCATCTGCCTGCTCGGTCGGCAAGCAGCCCACTGTGCGGTGTACGCACGATAACACATACACCGCAGCAGCTAAAACTTGTCACCACCCGCCAGTGCGGGACTATTGCTGAAAATCAGTTTGCAAATACGCGAAAGGGGGTGATAGTGCAGTGAAAGATTGCGCGGGGGGTCGTCGTCGTCGCGGCCTCGCAAAGCAGTGTCTGGATAACTGCGGCGATGCTAAGCCTTTTCAGCGACCTCGGTGGGACGAGTTCACCGCGAAACGCTAACGAGCCGCTAGCGAGCCGCTATAGTCGTCGGTGGCAATCTTCAATTATTGTCGTTAGCGAGCATGTTGAGTTAGGAAGCCACCTATCTTGCCTTCAAACGCTCGTTTGCGCTCGTTTCCGCCGACGCGAGCACGGCCGGCGCGAGGAGCCGTTCGATGCGGGCCGGCCACCGACCGACCCCGCTGAGCGGTAGTAGGCGGAGCTTGGCCGTCGTCTGCTACAAGAAGCGGGACGTACCGCCGAGCGGAGCCAATGGCTGCGCGCTTCTCGACGCAACCCTGTTTCTCTAGGTGTCATCGATCAGGTCTTGCGCCTGGTCGGTGGCGTCTCCGCTTCCACAGTGCTTTGGAGGAGCGGTTGAAGAGGGAAGGTGCCAGGCCTTGTTGCGGGCCCTTTTTAATGAACGATAGCTCGGCTAATACTGGACGCTTTTAAATCACTTTTGCGACAGGATGTTCTTTGGATAGTACTCCAATGATTGCGCTCGTAAAATCTCAACCTTTGGAACCCTGTTTAGGGCCCCTTTAACCTTATCAATATAACTTCCTGTGTGCAGGTGTGTGAGCTGCATTTCCATGAAGACGACTTCATCATGGCATTGTCTCACCAAGATGAACAGACAGGCAGAACAATAGAAGTGAAGCGCGACAGAGTGTACTTGAAGAAAGGTGCCGTGCCTTCGGTCTTCCCTAACTGCCCGAAATACTTATCGTCAACACAAGTTCGCAGCGAGTCGCCCGAGTCCAAGAAAGCAAGGAGGGAAAATGCTGCTCTGCAGGAGGCGATTCGACAATCGCTTGAATCTAATGAACTTGAGCAGAAAAGAAACAAAGTTTCATCGTTTGAAGAGTTGAAAGCTAAGCTGTCCGGGATTTGCAACACAAAATTTTGGACGGTTACTGTAAATGAGCAATGGGTTAGGTTTCTTCTCATTGAGGACGATCCTTCACCTAGTGTGAAATGCGCCTTGGTAGTTCGCCCAGATCTGTCGCTTTCCGTTTTCCTGAATGGAGTAAAGCTTCAATCGCTTCCGTCGGGCAGCGCTCTGCGAAATCAAGTATGCGATACCTCCAGTTTGTCCTCGCTGCTAGAGGAGCTCGAGAAACGCTTGTGTGATGTACCTGGAGTGACGCAAGACTCGAAGGGGACCAAAGTATTGCAGTTTGTCACTTCACTTCTTCTGGACGTCATTGAAGACAGTGACACTCCGAAAGAACGCAGAGGTTTGCTGAAATTTCTGGTTGAGCAGATAGAGCTTCTCCTCGCGAAACAGCGCGTGTATAGTGCAGAACTGCTGGGGTTTGCCAGCATTATGCATTCGATTTCACCTATAATATTTCCTTTATTTTCCATTCTTGGAGATGGGGGAGGCAAGGAAAAAAAGCTGTACAATCATCCACGGCCAGGCCAGAGCGGCGGCGCGCGCTGTGTTGACACCAATGCGTGCGCGCACGCCTCCGCTCCAGCCAGGCCATGAATCAGCTTGACTTGCTCCCGCCCCCTCACGCATATAACTTTACAAGAGCTGCATCAGGGAGGATTTTGCCCCATCCTTCCACACTCCGTCGTGTTTGCTCAAATTACACAGCTGACCCCCTTCTGGAGCAAAGTGAAATGCATTCCTTTTCCTACATCCGAGAGAGAGCGAAGTCAATGCAAGATCACGAGAAGACAGTGACCATGATGATTGACGAGATCCACATCAAACCATACTTCGACTACAAAGGGGGCACAATTGTGGGATCATCAGCCCATTCCACGGAACCAGCCACCACAGCCCATGTGTTCATGATACAATCGCTGCTTTCTCCAAACAAGGACGTCATCCACATACTACCTGTGAGCAAACTGAGCGCAGAAGTTTTGCACGAGCATGCCAAACACATCATCCTAAGTGTTGAGAAGATAGGGCTTAAAGTCATCGCTGTTATAACTGACAACAATGCTCTGAACCGCAAGATATGATGTCCTTCGCCACAAGCCCTCAAGTGAGCATTGTTTATCCCCATCCAGCGGATAACACTCGCCCACTTTTCTACGTTGTCGATCCTGTGCATCTGTTGAAGTGCGTGAGGAACAATTGGATTAACCAGAAAAATCCTGGAACATGTCTTTATTTCCCTGAAATGGACTTGAGTGGGAAAATGCCTGAAGGGCCTCCTCGTATGAAAGCTGCTTCTTTTGCAGCTGTGCGGCAGCTTTATAATTCAGAGAAAACGTCGCTTGTGAAGGCAGGCCACCGACTGAATGCAAAAGCCGTGAATCCAACCTCTTTGGAGCGGCAGAATGTAAAGCTTGTTCTGGATGTTGTAAATTCATTTGTGTCGAACGCGCTCAGGACGCATGGTTCCACGTTCAAGATTGCTCAAGCTGAGTCTACCGCTCTTTTCATTGACATTATCCTCACATGGTGGCGAATAGTCAATGTTAAGACACCCTGCAAAGGCCAGAGGCTAAGAGACAGCTTGAAAGACCCTGTAAGGTGTGTTGACAATACACAGTTGACGTTCCTGAGTTCCATTGTCGACTGGCTGGACGCTTGGGCGAGCATTAACACCACCAGTGGCTCACTGACGAAAGAGACACACAGTACTTTGCGATTGACGTGCTATTCTCTAGTAGAACTCTCGCGCTACTGCTTGGAAGAACTTTACTTCAAGTACGTCTTGCTGGGCAAGTTTCAGACGGATGCGCTAGAGGACCGCTTTGGCCGTTACCGTCAGCTAGCAGGAGCGCAGTACCACATTTCGGTGCGCCAACTGTATGAGTGTGAGAAGAAGCTTCGTCTTCAAAAACTTTTGATATTTCCTCGCGAGGAGGCTGAGTGTGGAGACACCAACGAAGATCTTCTGCCGTGCAACTTTTCTGTGTCTGTTACTGACGATGATATAACAAGCAGCCACTCCGATATGGATGCTGTAGTTTATATTGCAGGGTACGCGGCTCATTCTGTTTCAAAGAAGCTTTCTTATTCTACTTGTTCAGGCACGTTGGTTGTTGAAAACCGCGAGATCGAAGCGGAAAACACTGCCATGATAGCTAACCTGACGAGAGGAGGCCTGAAATTTCCGCAGCCATGCACAGTTCATATGGTACTGATGACAAAACTAGTTGCAGAAAAGTTGTCTTTTGGAGAAAATGCGAACGATTTTCTATCCTGTAGCAATCAACGTGGCGTTGTGACTTCGCAGACGATTTCACTTCTGGGAGAACCAGACATTGAGATGTGTGAAAATGGCCACACTGCACAAACGCTTATGGGCTTGGTAGTTCGCGTTGCAACCAATGTAGTTTTGAACAACTTTTGCAAGCTCAGAAATGACATCATACAAGACAATGCGCAGAAGAAGGCCGCAGCCCGCAAAGCAGCAACTCTGAAGAAGTAAAGCTTTATTCCTGATGCAATAAAAATGTTTTTGCGAACACTTCATTGGTTTCTTATAACGGTTGGATTAGCTGTCCAGTATTTCAGTGGTGCACACAAAGGCTACATATAGGACATGGTATGACTGTAGTTTGCACCCATTAACACACACTGTAGAACTTCTGCAGCCCAGAAATATTGTGTGTGTCATATCTGAATGATGAGTTTTAACAGCAAAGCAGAATAATTTGTGAAAACTTCAAATAATGTGCAATGTTGTCGTGTGGCTAGGTATATTAAATTGTTTGCACTAATGGATAAAGAAACTTAATAGGCGCTCAAAGGTGGAGTATTATACAGTATGATGTGTTCCGCTATAAAGTAAACACCTATAAATAAAGCACATGAAATGGTAGTCCTAAGCATGAACAAACTAGGCCATTTAAGGTTTACAGCAACCAAGAAAGAAATATGAACGGAATCACTATACCGAACAGTTCAGAACTTAGCAGCTAACTGTGGCAGTAACCGAACTACAGGCCAAACGGGCGCAACGCTCTGAAATAGCGGAACGAAGCGCCCGAAAGGTCCCTTAGCGTGACGTCATGGGACCGGTGGAAAGGCCTTAGAGGGTGTTGAACAAGCACGTACCAATGCATTCCGCGTACGCCGGAGTACACCGGTTCTTTACGCGCTTACGGCGGTTTACGTCGTTGCGCGAGTACGTCGGTTTTACGCGTGCGTGTGGTTGGGCCTTTAGCTGCCCGGGGGGAAGAATACGTCTTCTAATCTCGTTTAGGGGAGTTGACTGGAAGAGCTTTCCAGGGTTAGCACCGAGAAGTTCCCTTGTCTTATGGGGGTGGTGTTTCGTCGAAGCACCATTTTCCTTGCTAGAGGTGGGCGCCGCCATTGGCTTTTTCTGACCAGACGCTAGCGCCGTCTATGAAGCGACCGCCGAAACCTCCGCGCTGGGCTGTTAAGTGCGCCGTTCTTTGCGTGCGTCTGCTCGGTAGCCGTGCATTACCGAGTGAACCGTAGTGGTTTGGCGTTAATTTAGCGGTTGCAGTGCTTGTGTGTGTGTGTTCTGTTTTGTTTTCATCATCTGCGGACGGATTTTAGGTCCTAATTTGCTGCCAGATCGGGAAATTCCGACCCCGGCTGTTGCGAGCAGCAGTAGCAGTGTGTGATGCCGGTGGTTTCCAAATGCATTTTCCAAAAGCTATTTTCCAAATGCAGCGTTCACGCGCATCTCGAGCTGCGTTCCCACATTTGGCTGCCTGCTTATCCTGCTATCGACCAGCAGTGTGCGATGGAGAAAGTTATCCTTTCATATCGTTTGGCAGTGTAATGCGTTGGCCTGAAAAAAGTAAACAAAACGCCGTGATTTTTAAAGGTTAGATTAGATGAAAAGGGGATTGTTTAATGCCAATCGGCTGTAATGACCAAACAATATATGGTATTTTAAATTGAATACAAGGAACCAGAAGTTATTGTAGTGTTGTATTGTATCGGCGCTCGTGAAAGATCCCCAAGTGGTCAAAATTAACCCGCAGCCCTCCACTACGGCGCGCCTCATCACCATGAAGCGTCGGGGCGTTAAACACCATAATGAATCAATCAATCAATCAATCAACCAACCAATCAATGCTGTATTGTAAAGGATAAAGTTGCTTCTAACATTTCAGGGGGTTCCGTTCCCTGTCGCAGCTTTGCGTGTGATAAATGGATTTTGCTCTGTCTGCTTGCCGTCCAAGTGCACCCAACAAACCCTGGAGTTGGTCGTTGGTACAAAGTCGTTGCGATTTATCAACGGAATCCACCGATATCTCAACTCGGTGTGCGTTGGGAAGCGATGCCGCAAAAACACCCCGCAACCGCACTGCATTTTCTCCAGGCAGTGTCGTGCACATGCGTGCTGTCAGCGACTGTTTCTCGCTTTCTCTGGTTGTTCAATAACCCACCACCGCGCAGTGCTGACCAAGCGACGTTTGCGCCTTGAACGGCATCGCAGCATTGGCTAAAACAGTTGAAAGTTCCGCAAAAACTTAGCACACGGTGCGAAATACTCCTGAACTACGCAGCGGAGCACACCGCGCCGAGCGATGTTAGCAGCCCAGCGGGCTCGGGCAACGCTGGTCGGCCTCCGAGAGAACTGGTTTGAGAGTGTTTTCCTCCTTTCCCGGCTGCTTATGGAAAATGGTGCGCAACTCCAGCGCCGCCTCTCGCCGCCGCTTAGCAACTCTGGGTCGGTAGATGTCGCGACCGGCCGTTCAGCGCACGTAAAAACACACGCGCCTCGTGCGGTTCGACGTTGTGTGGCGGAAGCTTTTTAAGAAACATAGTTATAATTGCAAGTTGCAGGGTCCGGAAGGATCAAATGGCTGCAGGAAAGAATCAGTGGCAGCGCCGCTACTGCTGCGCAAAGGACAGCCACAATCGCGAAAGGCAGCCTGCCATCGTTCTGTACAGGTTTCTCGCTCAGGCAGCCGTGGGAGAATGAGGGTCGCAAGGAATGATTTTAGCAGTAAGAAAAGTCAAGGAAGTAAGAAAGTCATGACATTTTTTGTCAGTGGAAGGAGTAAACTTATGAGTACGATTACCGTTTATGCGCAGCGCAGACACGAAGGGCCGTAAAACTAAAACGTTTGCTTTCAGTGTTCATACACATCAAGCGCTGCGATGAATCGCATGCCGTCGTAGTAGTTGCATAACGCAAGGTATTGCCGCTTCCGCCACTATTGCTTTATCAGCAGTAACCTTTTTTTAGCGATATTCACGGCACCGAATGGATACCAAAAGGCGGCACAAGAATATGCATTCGCAGCACTTCGCGGGTGATGCCAAAAGCAATGTCAACACGGTCAATACACATCCCGCTTACTGCTCTACTTAGTTCCCCGAAGTGTACATAGTTCGGCCACGCATTCCAAGCGAGAGCGTGGAAAGCTATCAAAGGCGAACTTGCATTCACTCGCGCTGACTTCTTTAATGCGTTTTGCGTACTCTGAAAGTTGAGGTTATTATTGTTTAAGCAGAGGATGGGGAGGAGAATTCTTTGATGCGATTTTCGTACTCGAAAGTTGAGGTTATTATTGTTTAAGCAGAGGATGGGGAGGAGGAGGAAATACTTTTTTGGAGAATCCCGAGCGGCCTGAACAAACTGTATCACAATTAGCCGCTAAGACGACTCTAACATTACTCACACGAAAGAAGCCGAAACTAAACGGAATCTTCGTAAAGACAACCTCCGCTCCGCGGCAGATTTCGAACGGTGTGGAACTGCGTTTATTTGTCAACAGGTAATAACGTTTGGAATGCGTTGTTAATTAGTGCCAATACCAACCGAGCTCAAGAAGAGCAACCGAAAAAGTAACTGTAGTGTGGTGGTTGCGCGAACAGAGGAAACAATAACACAAACACGCTTCTGTCGTGGAGCGCCGTTGTATACGCTGGCTACTGACCTGAATTGGCGCTGTAAATAACCTTCCCTTGCTGAGAATGGGACTTCACAACGATGCATGTCCCGCCAAGTTCTTTCACGGCGCACACGCGCGCGGGAACGTACAATCTCTGTAACTTCTCGCGCACGCGAGGCCGACAGTAGTAGTTCAGCCCCGTAATTGTCCGGAAATCGCGCAGAAGCACTTGAGACACGGGGAAACTATTTGTCAGAACAGTTTTCAAGGTCTAGACACCTTTTAAAAACAATTGCAGAATCGCAAAAACAAACCGAGAGGTGCCGAATATATGAACGCGCGGCCGCCGTCTGCCTCTCACCGACCCAAAGTTAGCTCAAGCTTCCGCGGGGCGGCGCTGGGTGTACTTATTGGTCGCGTCCTCTGAGCAGTGACCGGTGCCTATAGTTACCAAATCTCGCTCCGGCTACGCATGGTTTCGAATTCGTCTTGCACAAACGTTGCATCATGCACGGGCAGCCTCAGAGACAACGTAATAAGTTACAGTCGCTGAAGTCGACCTTTTTCCGTCACCGGCGCGGCTCACGGCAAGTACGGCGAACTAAAGATGACAGGAAACCACGCCCCAACCGAAAAATACCATTGGAGGTCCAATTGAATGGAACATTTGCATTTCCACTTGATTCCAATTAGTCCTATACCGTAATTACCCGATTCTAACGCGCACCTTTTTCCCGGAAAAATAGGTCGAAAAATCGCATGCGCGTTAGAATCGGATACGAAACAAAAACTGCCGAAACAACAGAAATTTCGTCTCGCCCATCGCCATCTCAAGATGGCGCCAAAGCTTTTAGCAACAATTTTTCGGACGCAGGAAGCATACGCGCCCAGGCTTTTCTATCGGCGTTCACACAAATCGTCAAATCGTTCCACCTGCGCACTTGATAACAGCAATGGCAGCAGCGGCTTTCACACGTTCAAAACGAGTGGTCGGCTGAAGCGTGCGCCTCTGGAGAAGTTTTCAGGGTGGGCGTGCGAGGCATGGGCCACGATCCCATCGATCATGGTTGAACGTTCGTTATGAAGTGTGGCATCGCGAACGCGCTTGACCGAACCAAGGACAAGATGTTGTGGTCAGCGGAGAGCCACGAGGAGGGAGATGGGTGAGATTACTTCGAGAAATAAATCGCCCGTTTATCTCGCATTCGTTTTTCTTGCTCACAAAGTTCCGTGCGCGTTACAATCGGAAGTGCAAGTTTTCTTGTTTTTTTTGCCAGGAAAATAGGGTGCGCGTTAGAATCGGAGGCGCGTTAGAATCGGGTAATTACGGTAATGCTTTCGGCAGGACCAATCGGACCTCCAATGGTTATTTTCGGCTGCCTCCCCTCCGCCTCGAAACGGAAAATAAAAGAATCAAGGAAGTTGTATGAAATTACAAGCTCTTCAAAAATAAACACAAGGGGGGCATCTTTGGTACTAAACTTTTTCTATGTTTGCTTCTCACACCGTTTATTTTTGGACAGGCCTCCTTAACCCACATCGATTTTATTTTGAACTCCATACAAGGTTTGTTTGCTGTAAATGCAGTGCCCATGTATATTGTACAAGTGCCCAAGCTTTTTTGTATACAGTTAAATCTGGATGTAACGAACTTCTATGTAAAGAATTCCTGCATTTAACGAAGTTTTTCAATTTCCGGTTGCCACCCCCATAGAAGCTCATGTTTTGCGGCCTCTATGTAATGAAGGCATTCCGGCGGCTAACCTTGATGTAACGAACTCGCTGAGCTGATCAGTCATTGTTTTTCGCACTTCAAAATCGGCCAGAGAAGTGCAGTAATTTTAGCTCTAGCACTTTCGCAGCCAGCAGCTATGAAAACATTGAGCATTGTCAAAAACAAAATTCGCCATGATGGCGATGAAGAGAGCGGCCAGTGCTATTCCATGGCCAACGTAGCACCAACTTTAGCCTTTGCTAATGTATTGTGACACCAGGTGGCAAGAGTAACTACACTTCAATTTTTTTTTTTGCCCGTACCGCAAACTACCACGTGTTTCCCTGTGTGAGTGCGGTGTCGGTTCGAGACCTAAGTTTTGAGGTGCTAGGCCTCTTGCCTGTCGGGGTGTAGTTGCGCGTGTACTCTTCACTGGTATCTGGTGTCACTTCGCCAGTGATGAGCTCTGCTGCTGTAAAATAGAAACTTTTCTCTTTCGGAGACAAGCTAGCATTTTTAAATGCCGTCACCATCCGGTACAATATCTCGGCTAGCACCCTCAACAATTTTGAGTGCGAAAAAGAACATCAAGTTTGTGAAAAGGCGCCTTTTCATCACAAGTTTGTATTTTGAAACGTGTTTGGAACTAGAGCACTGCACGAGCCCGACCCGGCCGGGCCGGGCTGCTCGAAGTCTATTATCAGCGGGCCCGGGCCGGGCTCGGGCTCGACGCTGTGGGCCCAGGCCAAGCTCGGGCTTGAATTCATAGGCCCGGCCGTTAATAGTTCCGGCGTAAATTGTAGAAAAGAGCATAAAAGCGAATATTTTGAGTTCATTCTATTTTTACGCGCTTCAAATATTGTTTTTTGACGCGCTTCCTAATGTACGTATTGTTTTAAAAACGTGTTTTGCCAGGTCTGATAGTCACTATACTGTAATTTTAATGACATTTCATGTACTGCATCAAGATTTTATATTTTGGTGTATAACATACCAAAGATACGGTTACAAGGAATGCCCTAGCGGGGAAGGAATTAAGACAACCTGGAGCTATGCACCTATGTCTATGTACACGTGTGTTTTAGATGTTGCACAAATTTAAATGCGGCTGCCATGGCTGGGAATCAAACTCGTGTGCTAGAGAAACACCACCGCTTAACAACCACTGCAGGTAAAATATCTCAACGCACGCAGACACTCGTGAATTCAAATGGGAAGCAAAAAATTTCAGCAATACCAACTTGTGAGCGAGACAATCACGTGAAGTTCCCTAGAGTCTGGTCATTAAAGGTGATGGTGTCTCTCGTGTAAAGATACGAGCTATTATTACGCCGATGTGGTGTGAACTGGAGAAGGTGTAAGCTAAACTATGTGCACTTTTAAACCCTTATTTTTTGCGTTTCAATTCATGACGTGCTTGTAGAGGCTAGATGCTCCGTCTGATTGCCTGCTACAAAGACACTGGACCAAATATAATAAACAAATTTTCTTCAGCGTCTAAGACCGGGCCTGGTCACACACACGCGGGCCCTCCCTGGGCTCAAACATAAATGACCGGGCCTGGGCCGGGTCTGGGCTTGAGACGACGGGCCTGGGCCAGGCTCACTTACGAATGCCCGGTCCTGGGCCAGGCCCGGGCTCGGTGCTACGGGCGTGGGCCAGGCTCACTTGTGTTACGGGCCCGGGCCAGGCTCACTTATGAATGCCCGGGCCGGGCCCAGGCTCAGTGTTACGGGCCTGGGTTGGGCTCGGGCCTTAAAATCGGGCCCGTGCAGGGCTCTATTTAGAACCAAAAATTGTCGAAAGGCGAAAAAGTGATACTTGAGTTATGTTTGTGAAGCGGGGGTAAGTGACCTCGCTTCATTGTAGCATACTGTATTTGCCTAAGCTTGTGCGAAACCAGAAGGCGCAAATTTCAGTGTGATTAATTACACTGTAAGAATTTGTTTACTTAACGATTTATTTCATTGTGAAATAAAT